>NW_009267230.1:2050213-2052423 GCF_000687185.1 Egretta garzetta
TCCAGCAAGTACCAGGGGAAAGAAGAAACAATCACAGAGCGCTGCAGAGCAAGGGCCATCCCAGCAGAAGGGATAAAAATGGGGAAATCCCAGGGAACAGATCGGTGTTGGAGCCAGGGAAATGAGATGAATAAGGGGCATTAAGCAAGAGAAATGGGCTCAGCTGGAGGAAGAGGACATCGGAGAATGAGCAAGAAGAGGACACAGGGAGCAAGACAGGTCTGAACAGGAGAGAGAGAGGAAACAGGCTGCAGCGGGAGGGGGGGTTACTGTTTCCCAGACACCCATAACACAGGACTCGGGTCTCTGGACAAGCCAAAAGCTCCTCAGAGAGCAATCCCATGGCAAAACCTCAGTGACAACCCTGTCTTGTGCTGAGTGCCCAGGGCTGGGGGGCCACCAGCCTTACCTCATGCAGAAGCCCTAAGGAAGAGGGAGCCAGCATACCGCCCGGCAGTGGTGCCGAGACACACAGCTTCTAACGCCTGGCAGGAGCCTTGGTGGGTCCAAGCCGAGACCTGCTCCCTCAAGGGGCTTCGGACAGATCTTTGGCCTCTAACACCAGTACAGCATGGGCTAAGCTGCCTGTTCCCTACCTACCTCCCTGCCACCCCTCACCTCCTTGTCCCATCTCCATCCCAGTCTCCTCACCCACCCACCCCAAGCCCCACACGGTGCCCAGCCCACTGGCTGCCAGCGCACCACGCCAGTATGCTGAACGCCTGACGCCCTCCCACCCTGTGGCCTGGGTTACTTCATCTCTGTGGCAAGGACCATCTGCGTCCCCATCTCTGTCCAGTGCTCAGCCCAGCAAGAGCAGCTCTGGTAACTAGTGTGATTCATTGGAATAACAAAAGCAGCTCCTGGCACCAAACAATTGCTGGTCCGTACCACAGGGCAGCTGTCCTGGCACAGGTCAGGACAACTCCTTACCAGAGGCAAAACCAAGGACACGCTATGAAGCTGAGCCTGGGAAACAAACCTGTGGGCAAAGCTGGGACAAGGAGCAGGGACAGGAGCATCCCAGCGCAGCGCTCAGCCCCATGCAAGCAAACGCAAGGCACTGCCCCAAAATCCCTGCTGAGTGCTAGCAGTGCCACAGTCCCCAGTCAGAAAAGGGACAAAGACCAAAGACCCAGGACTCTTCCCCTGAAACAGTGACCCTGAAATCTGAAAGCCACCACCACCACCAGCAAGACCACTCTCAGGGGGGGAGCGGGGGGCACACAACACCACCCAACCCTGAGTTCAGGCATGTCCCCCATTTCCCATCGGCAGCCATGGGCCAGACCCCCACCAACTCTGCAGCGGGGCCAGACCCCATCCTCACTGGGCTGGGGGTATGTGTGTGCACAGCAGACCCCGCTGGGGAGAGGCCACGCTGCAGCACAAAGGGGACCGGCTGCCGTCCCGCCATGCTGGGGGGCAGAGCTGGACCCTCCGCGTGGTCCCAGCAAGGCACTACTTGCCACACAGCCTCGGCTACCCCCACACCAGCAGCCATAAGCCCCCTAATGTGATGCAAAAGGAACTTAGTGGGGAAAAAGGGCTGCACACAAGGCAGGGGCCCCCAGCCCCTGGGCAGGGGTCGGGCCGCACAGGAGTTGGCGGGAGCGGAGACAAAGGCAGGGACATGGAAGGGGGCAGCTCCTGCAGCCAAGCGATGCTGGGGCAGCACAGCCCCCCAGGGGCACCCCACATCAGGGCACACGCATGCCTCTCATAAGGGTGCAGCAGGAGGTCCAGCAGCCCCCCCAAACCAAGCAAGGGGAGAGCTCCCCAGCATCGGGAACCCCCCTGAAGCATTAGGCATCCCAAATCCAGCACCCCATGCATTGGGGTGCCCCATGCATCAAGGATCCCAAACCCAGTAAGGGGGGAACCCCATGCACCAGGGACCCCAAACTCAGTATTGGGGTGCTCTGTGCACCAGGGTGCCCAGGCACCGGGGACCCCAAACCCAGCTTTGCGGTGCCCCATGCACCAGGGTGCCCCGTGCGTAGGGGACCCCCAAACCCAGCAGCGGGGTGCCCTATGCATCGGGGCACCCCGCGCACGGGGGACCCCCCGGCTCACCTTTCTCCTGGGAGTGCGGGGAGTCCTCGCCGCCGTCCTCTTGGTCGTCCTCGCTGCTGGCGCCGGCGCGGCCCAGGGCGGCCAGGAGCGGGAGGGAGACCCGCAGCGCGGCGCGGTTCATCTCCAGCAAGTGC
>NW_009267230.1:2053043-2054293 GCF_000687185.1 Egretta garzetta
AGGGGTGGGGGAGGGCCCCCTCAGTGGTGGGTGTCCCCTCTCCTCAGAGGTGGGTGAGGGACCCCTGAGCCATGGGTGTCACCTCTCCTCAGGGGTGGGGTAGGGACCCCTCAGTGGTGGGTGTCCCCTCTCCTCAGAGGTGGGTGAGGGACCCCTGAGCCATGGGTATCTCCTCTCCTCACTGATGGGCGAGGGACCGACCCCTCAGTGCTAAGTGTCTCCTCAGCATTGGGTGAGGGACCCCTCAGCGGTGGGTGTCCCCTCTTCTTAGCAACGTGCAGTTAAGGAAAGCATTTATTTCTATTGAGGCTAGAGGATGACACAATTCCCCTCTGGCAGAAGTCTTGCCTTTCTGCTGCTCCTCAGAGGTGGCGGGAAACGTGTGGGTGCAGCTTAGTGTGTGTATGCAGTGTACCTGGATCCCAAAAAACTCTGAACAAGGTCCTGCACCAAATGTCCTTAGTCCGTCTCATGCTATGAGATGCCGCTCTCCCCGGTTAAGCAGACAGGCAATGAAGGGTAGGACAGCAGGTCAGTTTTCAAGGGGGAGGGAAGTACCCGTGATGCCTTCCTCAGGAGCTGCACTAGGGCTTGTGCTTTCCAGCAGCTTCGTAAATTGTCTGAAAAAGCACATGAGCGATGATGGGGCAGAATTAGCTGTGACACTAATTTAGGGCAGTAAAGGGCTGAAGCTGCCTTGAAGAGTTCAAGAGGGCAGTAATGGTGCTGAGTGACCGGGCGTATCAACAGCAGATTGTGGTCCATGTTGGTAAATGCTAAGTGATGCACAGGTGGTGTAATCCAGGATGCATGGCACGAGGGTGGACTTAAATTAGCTAACGCAACTCACAGAAGAGATCGGAGCACCGTGGTGATGTCAGCTCACTGCTTTGCCAAGAAAAAAGTGAAGTAAACATAAGGGATTATCAAGAAAGAAACAAAGAACAAACCAAAAAAACCCTGTCCTGCTGTTGTATAAATCTTGGGTGAAACCTCTTCTCAGTTATTGCCCATGGTTTTGTTTCTCCCATCACAAAAGGGTCAGAATCAGAAACAGCAAGCACGCATGGGGCCCCAGGGCTGTTTGGGGGAAGGGGTGGTTTCCATGCAAGGAAGGAACAAAGCAGGCATGGCTACCCAGCCTGGTGAAGTCTGTGCCTGTAGCATCCCGGCTTGTACAGGATCAGGGAGCAGTGAACGAGCACTTGCTCCCTCGGGATAGCGGATTTACTGCACAATCTACTGAAATC
>NW_009267230.1:2054440-2059249 GCF_000687185.1 Egretta garzetta
GCAGGAAGTTCGAGTCCAACCAGCAAAATCTTTTTTTCATGTGGTGCAGAAGGGAGCAGGGGAACTCCTTTTCCCCAACATGCAATTTGTGTGCACACAAGAAGACACCTGACAAGTTAATGGACTCGTTGCTCCACAGCACTGCCAGAGTCCCAGATCTGTGCCATCCCCCATGCCTCTGCTAAATCAGTTTGCCCAGTTGTTTGCCAGTCCAAATCACTGGTCATCCCAGCACCTTCCTTTACGAATGCGCTCAGCATAGCCCATGTGCATACCCCCGTGTCCACAGACTTGCCATCACTGCAAGAGGGCTTGAGACCTGTCAAGCAGCACAGAAGATCCTGCTGGGTCTGGGGCTGGATTTTGTGCCGAGCAGAAGGAACTTCTCCCAAAAAAGCTGGCAGCTGAGAATGCAAGCCGCTGATCCTCGGCAACCTGGCACCATGGTCTCCTGCCCTCTGCTGTGCCAGAGACCTTCCCTCGCAGCTGGCCTCTATGGAGAGCCCTCTCTCTGGTGGTGACCTGCAGGTAGGATCAATGCACTCTCAAACTGCGGACTTTGTCCTGATTCACCTTGTTCAGGTGAATTACGCCAGGTAAATGGAACCATCAGATAAGAAGACATTCATTTATCAAGGCTTAAGGAAACAGGACTGTGAGGGGAAAACAAACCATAAAGTACAATTCCAATGCTCTTTGCTTCTCATGTTTATGTGGTTTATCTTATTAATGGTCTTTAGCCTGAATGAAAAGGAAGAAGGCTGCTGAGTATGGCAGTAGAAGGACAGGCTCAGTCTATCCATTTTTCAGGACAAGCACCACATGGTTCCCACCGTGTCCCACTTCCACTCCGCACAAACAGAGTAATCGTGGAGCTACCACCTTTGCTGCCCTGTCTTTCTTGGGTTTCATTGTCCTCCCTCTTCATTGCTCTTCAAGGCTCAGCGTATCGCATCTCAGAAGCTGTAATCGCACTGGTCTTCTTTCCACCTATGACCTCTGATGCTTTGTCAGCTTTTTTGTAGAGATGATACTTGGCAGCTGGAGACACTGTGGGAATGAAAGGTGAATCCCTCATCAGGGCCCTTTGTCTGGATGCACCTTCTGGGAATGACGGGGGCTGTGGATCACAGCCCCATCCCACAAGCCTTGCAGGCCAAGTGGAAGAGCATGGTGTTTGTCCTCCTGTACAAGGTTCACACCAATGTAATATCCTCACCAAAAGGTGTCTCCGGGCTTTTCTGGAGATTTATGTCAGAGGAGACCTGGTCAGCTGGATTCAGGCCCCTGTAAGCAGCCCAGCCCTGTGCCCTTCTTTGCACTGAGACATCTTGAGATGCACAGCATCAAAACTCTCCTCAGCTCAGCACGGATCCAGCCTGAAGCACAAAGCACTGAGGTACCAGGGACCTTCTCCGATCCTCAGAAGCACAAGATGCACTGGTCTGAGCAGAGTGGATGTACTTCTGGAAACACTGGCTCGTCTTGTTTTAGCTCCAGTGCTGTGGGGAGGGATGACCTCTAAATGTTCATAAAAGAGTTTCTTCTCAGGAAAAAGACGTCATTCCCAGGAAAATTAACTCATGCTAAGGAAAAGCTTGGATGTCTAGAAAAACTTTGGGACTCTGGGCCTGGTAAAAATTTGTACTGGTAATCCTTTCCCACGGGGTATAGCAACGAATTCCTGAGCTCTTTTGCAGGTTACTTTTAATGTAACAGCAACAGGCACTAGTTTGTCAGTGCTGCTGTTGTGCCTATTCATGATTTAGAAGTTCCCTGGATGACTTCCAAAGGAAACCAGGCTGATCTATGCCATTCACCAAGACGAATCCCAGACGCTGGCACCTGCAGTTTGTATTTCGTTACTGAGTTTTGGTTAGAATTGCCTAAATGATAATCTTTCCTTCAAGGTGATATTAAACTCTGCTTTGCAATTGCAAAAGTTGCATAAAATGTCTCCTACCAATTGTTTCTATTTTCATCTCTATAGCTGTACGTTCGTTGTGCTGGTACCATCGGTCGCCCACAGTGCACAGTTTATCTCCAGCAAATAACCAACTTGCAGTGGCTAAGGGTAGGATGGCAAGGAATATTTTGAGGTGAGAGTGTTAATTAGCTTCTTGCTGTCCCTTGATTTTCTAGGATAATAGTTCCTAATTTCAGAGTAACCCCAGCACCTGTGTTATGGGGCTCTAGGCCCCGTCTGGCCAGATCCTGGTCTGCTCTTCTCTGTAATAAACTGTGGGAAGTAGGTATCCAGAGGAGCCAGTTGAACTGGGACATCCTGGGCCAGGGCTACCCCTGTGGTATGGAAGCTGCTCTGGAGCTATGAATTCTAGCAGCTCCAGTAGGGATGGTTTTAAAATACACATTCTTGAATTGCTCTATGCAATTATAAAGTTAATATTTACACATCCATTGTTACCTATTGGTAAAAACGAAAAAAAAAAAGGAAAAAAAAATTCTTGAACAATGAGAAACTGAATTTTATTTTAATTTTAAGAGATTTGCTTCCAAATCTGAGTTTCAAAATATCAAAACTTTCAGAATCTAGAAAGTCTGACTTCAGGCAAGGTCTACATAGGAGCCTCTGGATCCCTGTGTGTCTGTTCCAGGCAGGCAAGCAACCTCCCCAGCAGCTGCTCGCAAACACCAGCTATAGCATTGTCCCAGCAGGATAAAAATGTGGAGACTCAGAGCTGGCAAACACTTCCAAGAGCACTGAGCTGCGCCACGATCTCTCTCAAGCAGTGAGTAAGTCAATCTTTTTAATTACAGCAAACAGAACAAGATTTTACCGATAGCTATGTGCAAATCAGGACTGACAGCACTTGTCTGGGCACTGAGTCTGAGCCCCCTTTGTTAAAAGCAACTACATGGCTTCCCTCATGACTTGCCTGAGCTCTGTCTGGAAAGCAGGAGTCCTCCTCCTGCCCTCTACTACCTTGGGTTTATTGTAAACCCTCAGTGTTTATGAATCTTCTTTGTTTTCTTCCCATTAAAATGTATTTGTTCCTATATGAAGGCTGCCCTTTTGGTAGCATTTAGTCCCTGATATATTTACAGGCAGCAACTCTATCCCTTCTCAAACTGTATTTTGAAAGGTTAGACAGAACTCCGAAAGAGCTTAGCTTATCAGAAAATAAATGCGTCTTCTTCTCCTGATCACATAAACCCTCTGCACCTCCTCAAGTTTTAATTAATCTTTTCTGAATGTACATACACTATAATATACATTTAACCTATATGTAAAATACTTCTGCTACATGTGAAACTGCTCACAGTAAGCACACAATCAGGTGGCTCGCCTGATCTTCCTTTTTGTTTTCCTACAGTAGTTTATCCCAGGAGTTCTCATTAGCGGCTCATCAGCACTCGGGAATAGGAGGTCTTCAGGTCCCTGCTGCAATAGCTCAGCTTTCAACTGCAACAGCAGCATTTCCCAGCTTCATGTCACCGGCACGTTCCTGCACTTTGTGAAGGTCCCTAATGACAGTATTTACAAAAGTGGGTCCTAAAACCCACTTCAGTGGGTTTCAGTAATATCTTCTTTGCTGCGCAGTGCCTCTTCTCTCGAGATGACCTGTTATTTTTCCCTGTTTTATTGAATCTTTACTCTACAGTCCTTATCCTCTTCACTTCAGTCAATACTCATACCTGAAATTACATTAAATAACTTATCAAAATCCTGGGAAAGTAACCCAGAACACTTCCTTTGTCCAGAGAGATACTAGATTAGTTTGGTACAAAAAAATTTTAGCAAATACGTATTCCATTTTATCCTTCTTCCTGCTTATTCTACAGCTTTCCTTCTGAAGATATTCAGATCCCTTTTCTCCACTGAGGTACATTTATTAGTCTCTCGTGTGGCACCACCTCTAGCAGGATGCCAGACCTGCAAGCTGTTTGTTGCTTCTTTCAGCTCCAAGGTTGAGAACTCCAAACCATCCTTCATCTCCCAGCTTTACTCTGGCTGGGGTGGCCTGTCCTTATATTTGCTTTTTGTTGGGTCTCCTGCTTCTGTTCCTAAGTCTAGCAACATGGAGGCAGATACGCGTTCAGTTGTGGTGTCACACCTAAAGTTTAATTTTTAATCTTTACATCGAGGCCATCCGTTGTTCCCCCAATCCCTTTCAAATATGACTAAAAACCCTTTTGTGGAGTATTAGAGTTCCCTCTGTAGGGTCTCAGCTGGGAACAGTTCTCAGGTTTTCTATGCGCATCTTCACCTCCAAGCCACAGCATCCTTCACTGATCCACCGCTTTTACTGCTGCTAGCAGACTTTTTGTTCATTCTCAGTATCACTCACCGTAGTTATACAACCACTGAGGGCTAGTGTTGTCTCCTAAAATATTTACACATTATTCAGGCCACAAGTTTCAGACAGCTTTTGTACTAAGTGAACAAAAAAATTCCATGCCACTCTTTATTCCATGCCAAGTCCTCATGCCTCTCAAGCCAGGTGGCTTCATTAGCTATTTTCTGTAATTTATTTCTCTAACTGCTGTCCTTGAAATTAAGAATCATGATTGTAAACATTTTTAACCTTCTAATTTATGTAATTAAAATATTATCACTCACTATAAGGTTATTTTCTGTAATCAGCTTGTATACAATAATTTCCCCACATCCAAGAAACAATGTTAATGGCCATCAACTCAGGCTAGTTCCTTGGATGTTTAAATTGAGCAAGCAGTGGCTGGTGCAAGTGGCTTCTGTTAGAAGCTGCTAGCAAACTCTGAACTGTGTTACAGTCACAGGAAATTACCAGGTTACTCCCCCATCTGTTGTGACAGTGTGAACTGGCA
>NW_009267230.1:2059261-2076905 GCF_000687185.1 Egretta garzetta
ATCTTGTCTGCAATTTACAGAAAGTTGTGAAATGCTTCCTGGTAAACATTTCCCCAGAACTGCAGACTCCATACCCCTAGAAACCAAGCAGGTTTCACTATTTAGAAGGTATTTGGTGCTGGTTAGAGCTACTCAGACAGATCACTGGCATCAGGAGTGACTGTGCCATGTCCTGCGTGGTGACCTTCTTCTTCCTTAAGAGCTTCTCCAGAAAGGGAAATAGACCAATGAAGCCTCTGTTGGGGCCACAAGACCACAAGCCAGATATCTAAAGGAAGGGGAATTCGTGGGACAGCAAGTTAAAAATAACCACTGTGAATTCCTCTGATGGTGTCCAGTTGAGTTAAAGCAGTTAAAACAGAATAGAAAGTACCTGGGATGGGGGGTAAGGATACCCCTGTGGCAGAACAAGCAGAGGAATTTGTGGTTATCGACTCACAGCTGTGAAAAGACTCACTAGCCCATCTTCCTGGCTGTGCATCACCTCACCCCTGGCGCTGAGCCCAGCAGCCTGTGCGTAATTTAGTCTTTGCTTCTGGGAAGCACATGGTTTCATCAGAAACCTTCAAACGACGGAGCTCCGAAATCTTACGGGGACTTAGGGTTTCCCTTAGGAATCTCCTCCAATGGATGTTGAAACAATACTCTTCCTATCTGTTTTTCATTAGTCAGACTGTAACCCTGTGCTGCTGGTTTTTGTTCTGCCGTGCTGTTAGTCCAGGATTCTGAACAGTCTCCGTGTAGTGTCTTTCCCGTATCCTACGCAAAGAACCTCTCAATACCCACCGTGACAAACTAATCAAATGAAACCCTTTAAATTTCTCTCTGGAGAGCATTTTACCAGCCTTAGAGCAGTCTGTAATTTTTTCCTATCAAAGTTATTTCAAAGATGTCGACACCAGAAAAGGACCCTTTACGTAAATTGCAGCCTCACCAAAATTGCTCATGGAGGAAGAATCCCTTCCCTGTTCCCACTTACTGGTCCAAGATCCTTGGCTGGAAAAGCATTAGCTCCTCCCGACACAGCATCTCTGGTAGGAATTCCCACCATTCTGCTTATTGGACTCAAGAAAATTTTCCAGCACGTGGATTTCCAGGAAAAACTTCTTCATTTTCCAAGCTTGCCCTGTTCCCTGCCTGCATGCCTGGCTTTCGTGGGCCACACTTTCAAAGAGATTCAGGCCAACTCAGGCCTCATGGTAAATCCTCACTTTACCGGTCTTCGAGCGCAGCTGGGATTTTATCAGATGGGTCTCGTATTAACCTCCAAAATGGAGATTACCCCCGCCTAGGGCCAGTCTCTGTGGAACTCCTGACTGGTGGGCCGGCAGGGTGTTTCATGAAGGGAGGTAACCGTTCAGCCATCAAACATCTCCAGAAGCTGGGCCCTGGAGCTCAGATGCCCTGAGCATCTCTGGTGCCGCTTGCATGGGAGCCAGCAGACAGAAGAGAGGAGGTTTCTTTCACGTAGCACATGTAGCAGGCCAGGGTACCGCGGGGTCAAGGGAGAGCCAGTATACTCTTTCATCTCTGTTCATCATCCTCCTCCGAGATGAGCTGGCAAAATAGGCTGAAGAAAAGGAAGTCGGATTCACAAATGACACTTGCAGGGTTGTGACACAACAGAGGAGAGTCAAGAACGCAATCAGAAAGCCGGGTGGAAATCATGAGGCTCTGCCATGTGCCAAATCAGGCTTCCCCGAGGCAGCACACCAGCACATCCCAGCACAGCCCAGTGTTCGCCCCCCGGGGTGCTCAGCCCCAGCCTGCTGCCCAGCACCCATCCCTCCCCTGACTTAGTGCCAGCTGCGGATGCACAGCCACAGGATGGAGGCTGCACCTTTCACAGAAGGGCACTGGTCAGATGCAGAGAGATGCAGCATACCAGCAGAAGAGATTTTACTCATAGCCGCCTGGCTGGATTGCCCAAATCAGGCTTATAAAAAGCTAACGGGTTTTAAGTCCCGTCAGCACATGCTAGCCTTGATCTTCTGCAGCCCGTGCCTGGGGGCCAGGCCCTCCTGCATGCAGTGGCAAGCAGCAGGAGAGCAGACAGGCAGGGATCTCCAAAGGGATTTGCAGCCGGAGCTCCCGCTGGCAAGACTCACTGCACCGAGGTGGTTACTGGGTGAAGCCTACACCCATGACTGCTGCACAATAGTGCAAACATAAAAGAGCTATAGATCAAACAAGCCAAACAGCTCTGGCCAGCACAGTGGAGCTGCCGAGGCACAGCGTGTCCCCTGTCACAATGGGATGAAGCTTTATTCATCTTGCCAGATTCAGGGGTGAAGAGAAGGGGGAGGCAAGCCTGCTCATCACAACCACAAAGCATTGCTTTCTACCACGCAAGCCAGCGTGGGCACCACGAGTCTGCCCTGAGCAACATCTGTGGCCAGTATCATCAGCTGGAAACAAAATCACCCCGGAGAAAGGCTGGGAAAGCGCTCCCACTAGGCAGCACCCCCAGGGCCAGCCTTGCCTGCTGAGCGGGCTCTGTAACACCGCTGGGTGACAAATGCAGCTGTGAGGGGCTGTCATATAAACTAATTTCTTAGAACACAAGCAGCAAGGCTGAAAAATGGTCTCTTGGGCTGAAAAGGGCCAGTGCCCTGCTTTGCAAACACCATTCCCTTGCTCACCTCTGCTTCAGGCCGTTCGAGGCTTTATAAAACCCTGGCCAGACCTGGCCAAGGCTCTATGCCAGCCTTTGACCACCACAGACGTTCCTGTCTTCTCTGGTTTCTGTCTGCTGCTGACTTCGTGCACATGGCAATGCTCCCCTCTCACTCAAAGTGATGCAGCTTTTTAGGAGACAGGAGAGCCCAGAGGCTTTGGAGCAGAGGGGCCTGCACAAAGCAACCCCCCCCAGCCCGGACGCTGTGGCTGATGCCTGCCGGGAGTGGAGTGGGCAGCTCAGCACCTCTGGGGTGAAACTCTTGGGGAGCCAGCAGGACTGCACAGCCAGACCACGTCTGCATCAGTTGCACGACACTGGGGCACTGTTTTAATTTAAAATGGATTAGGCTTTGTTTTCTTTTTAGCACAATAACATTGCACGCATTGTTGGGCGATAAAACCCACAGATAACTATGCCAGCGGGGTGTTGGGGTGGACGTGATCAGTCGCACAGTATGAGCTGAGATGGCGAAGTGTAGCGGGGGAAAGCCTATAGAAATGTGCTGCTGCTAGCAAAGGCAGCGGCTCCTGGAGAGGCCCTTGCACAACCTCTGAATTGCTCCTTCCTGAAAGAGGGCGGAGGGGCCCGCCACCCAGAATTTGGATGACAACTGGAGCAGGACATGGGGTGCGAGGCAGCAGGGATGCGTGTGAGACAGCTATGCTTTGTGTCACTCCCACTCTCAGCCATGCAATGACGATGGCACTGATGACTCCAGGGAGGACACTGGGAAGAGGAGCTGAGGATGTCTCAATTCACCACAGCATCTATTAGTAAATTGCTGTTTTTCCCAAGCTGGTTCTGCCCGTCCCTGCCTGCCCTCCTCCTGATTTTCCTGGGCTTAAGCTCTGCATTTAGTGCTGGCATACAAGGGAAGCACTACCCGACCAAGGTGCTCTGGCAAAATCATTTTGTTTCCCAGGTTTCTTGGCAGGACCTTGATATCACATGCACCAGGTTTCTTCGCTACCCTAATCCGTGCCTTTTGGCTGGCAGCAGTGCAAGGCGGAAGGGACGTTATTCAGCAGCGCTGGCCCTGAGCTGCAGGAAGCTCTCCCTGAGCACAAGGGCTTTGGGGTGTTCCAGGGTCACAGAGCTCAGTTTGGGGATACCTACCTACACTCCACTGTTGTGTTAGAGACCAGCCGGTATTTCTGCCTCCTGCAGAATCAGAGGACTCCCTAACAAATCCTCCTATAGCCTCATTAGCTGACCACACCAGTGTTGTCAACCAAGCTGGCCCTTGCAGGGCTCTGACCCAGTTGTGCCTGGATCTCCTCTTCAGTCACGTTGGCTCCTGGCGCATGTGATGCCTGAGGAAGCTGATGCTGCCAGCAAAATGCAGTAAGAGTGCTCCCACAATGCTCATATAGCAACTGGGGACCTAACCCCGTGCTGCTCTCTGCACAGTATTATCCCAGTACTTTCTTACCTGAAACCCTTCATAACCTCTCCTGGCTTTTTTTAGCATCTGTTGTGCTGCCGACGTGATCCAGACCAGGCATCCCTTGCTTCAAATGCTAACAGAAGGCACCAGGCTCCCCTGGGATGCTTTGTCACTGCCAGAGGGACTGTCTCCATGCGGGCAAGGACAACAGGAGCTGCTGCGGACACGGTGTGGGTTGGGGCTCAGGGCATGCTGCAACATACTGTGGTAAGCATAACCAAAGCTGCTGCCCCAGGCAGGGACACCAGACGGAGGGAATTCGGGGGCAGCATGAGAAAACCCACAGGCCTGCACGACACCAGTGTCCATCTGCCCTGACCAGGCAAGTGGAAAATCCCAAATCAGCAAGACTGCAAGTCTGTGCAGGCACTGCAGCGGTGTGCTCCCAGGAGAGAGAGGTGCATGCGTGGTATCAGCTGGTAGGAGCACAGCTGCCCAGGGGAGCAGAAGTAGGGCAGATGCTCGCACAGTGCAGATAGGAGCAACCAGTTCCCACTGCTGCTCATTCCCAAGTGATGCCAGGACAGCCCAGAGCCACCAACGCAGGAGACTGTCCCTGCCTGGGGAGGTGGCCCAGGGCACTTGGCATAGGCTGCTGCACCATGGAAGCCTCAAGCGAGCAGTCCAAGAAGACAGAAGAATGAGCTGGCATAAGCCACCCGCTAGCAGCAAAGCCAACATGTGCCTTGGGTCCTCCTGAGCCCTGGCAGGAGGCCTTGCACAATGTGGTGAGGGCTGCATGAAAGCCTCCCCCTGGGATGTCTGAGAGGTCTGGCCAGGTGGTCCTGTGGTCTCTTACGGGCTTCATAGACCATTCAATTGACAAGTCCTTTCCTGGTGGCAATTTAAATAGACCTTCTTCTTACGCAGAGACTCTTCTCTAGCAGGTATAATTACAGCAGGAAGGCAGAGAGTACAGTTTTAGTTCCACCAGATGCTGGTAATTCCCTCCTCCCACAATCAGTCTTCCAGCATTTTATTTGTCTGACACATCAGATTCCATTTTCTTAGAGGGAAAAAGAGCTAGCAAAACACTTAGCAATAACAAATTAAGTGTCATTAAGTCAGGCAATCACAGAGATGAGACTTAATATGCCCTAATTTATCTAGCTCTTCCTGCAGAGGAGCTCCTCGGTGCTATATCCAGCTGTTGTTGCTGACCAACATCTGAAGACCCTTTGCATTTGACCTGGACTGATGTTATACCTTCCAAGAAGCTCCAGACCTTTCAGTTCCTAACAGGATGGCAGAGATAGAACTCCCAAGGCAAAGCTCGTGCTATAAATTCAAACCTAAAGAAAACCCAGCTTTTTGAAAAAATTCGAACCCAGCTGCCAAAGAAAACCCCTCTGCAGTCAGTAGATTCTTCTCTCCTGCTCAAGTCCAACTAGATCAACCATCTCCCCTGGCAGCAGTCCCTACAGAAAGGGGTACAATTTACACAAAGAGAGCAAAGGAAGAGCAACCAGACTGTTTTGGACTGGGGAGAGGCAGGGAGGGACTCATTCAAGTGGTAGTTGGTCTTGTGCACAGTGTAACAAACCCACATCATCACAGTGAGAAGGTAAAATTGAATAGAGATGTTAATCACTGAAACTTAGAAAGAACACAGAACTACATGACTATTTTAGATATATGTGCATATGTATGAGAAGAGGAAGCAGAAAAGGTGGGTAAAGCACATCACACTGAGTTAGCTGCCCAGTGCAGGCAGAGTGCACCAGGTGTTAAGTACAAAACCTGGACAACTGCAAAGTCATCTGCACATGCTGCAGGGAAACCTAGGCCATTTATTATTAAACTGGAGACCAGCCTCTTTCTCAAACTGCATCCTCTGTGGAGGATAAAAATCTGCCAGAGAAAAACTGAAGTTAGCAAACTCCAGCAAAACAAGGAGAAAGCCCATCCCAGAGCCAGGGCTCCCGGGCAGCCTCAGTGGCATTGCTCTCCTTGCTCTGCTGCCCACTGCCAGCCTAATGCCTGGGGACAGCTGTGGGGCCCACCGAGCGCTCAGCCCAGTGGAGACCTGGCCCCGGCCTCTCGCTCTTGCTGCAGCAGAACCACGAGGGGATAACAGGATCAAAAGAGCAGTAACGAGGTCTGGGAACTTGTCAGACAAATGTGTTTTTAACTGAATCCCAAATGAGCCGCTGAAGGGGAGCATTAGTGCTGTCACGTGGAGCACATGATTTTGGAATTCGTTAAGCTTTTGATGCAGTGTTAGCACCGCCATCCCCTGTCCCAGCCGTTAGCCATCTGGCTGAAAAGCAGCCAAGTTTCCTTCACCCCAGGACCGGAGGAATGGCCTGCATTCGCAGCAGGTCACAGAAGCTACAGAGACAGAGGATGCATGCACTAGACAGGCTGATTGCACCGGTCTTGAGAAAAAAATGACGCCTCTTCTTGGACCCCTTGGCACAAACATGCCACTCCCCATGTCCTGTGAGGTGCCTTCAGAGAAATCAGATGCTACCAGAGAAGCTTCCTTTCTTCTTTCTCTGAGACAGGTCACAGAGGAATGAAAAGTTTAGTTATGGAGAAGTGGAACTAGAGCTGGAAGTCCTGCATTTAGTTACTGGGAACCAGAACAGAAGCACCTCAATTTGGATGAAACCAGAACAGAACTGCAATTGAAAGCTAAAGGCAAACGTTACTGAATGTTGTTGGCTATGGCACAGGGTCATATTTCGCAGCGCTATCTCAAATACAAAGTCCCCTCCGAAACTCCAACTCTCCCTTGTTTGAGGACTGTTTGTAGATTAACCATGCTGTGGATGTGAAGACATGGAAATGGCTCCATTCATTGCCAAGACACAGTAAACATCTTTATAGTTTGCTTTCCAGGCTAGAAAAAGCTCAGCTGCTTTTTGAGAAGAGCTGAAGCAAGTATCTGCAATTCTATCCCGAAACAGTGGGGATTGTGCACCAAGACACCGGTGCAGCTCTGTGCAGAGGACCTGTGCTCCTGGCTGATGTGAGCAGCGTGGTGCAGAGCTGTCTTGGAGCCAGAGCAGCACCTGTGCTAATACCCTCACGCCCCATGCGACTTCGGCATTAGGGAGCGCAGTGGGCACATAAAAACAGCTCTGCAGGAAACACCTAGTGGAAGGTGCAGCAGGGGTGACCATGCCAGGTCCAGGCCGGCTTCTACAGAAGTGTTTCTGTGTCCTTGCATCGACAAATACTTGCCATTACCTAACCCACTGGGATTGCAGTCCATTCCCCCTTACTCCCCATCCGGGACAACAGCAGACCTGTAGCCATGCAAATAAATACACAAGTTATCTCTTACAGCCTTAACACAGAGTGATGGCTGCCTGCTCCTAACTGGAATCTGCATGGTGTCATGGCCCCGGTTCCTCCAGGGGAGCCACCACACTGTCCTTGGGCTGTGCAGAGCTCCGGCAGTGCCTGCCACTTTCCCCCCGCTCCCCTCCCAGCACAGTGCATGCAGCGAGGTGAGGCTGGCGCAGCCGCAGCTTGCCAGGCCCTTGCTGTGTGGTTGCTGTCATTCCAGCCCAGACAATATTTGGGTGAGAGGATGCCTGTGGCAGAGACTCAGCAGCTGTGCTGTTGCCCACTACACTGGCCGCAGCAGGGCTCAGTTGCTGGCAGACACCTCTGAGGTACAAAAGCAGCAGGAGAAACCCTTTGAAATGCTCCTCCAGGTCTGCTGACACTGTGAAGTGGTTTTTCTTCCTAATTTTCCAGCATCCTAATTTGCCAAATGTTTTTGCTTGACTGGAAGCCAAGCACAGCTTTGGGTACAAAATCTGTGGTGCACCGGGGGTTCCCCCAGCTGTTCACTGCCAGGATCCGTGATGCTAGGAGCTGACCCCAGGCATGGCAAGCTCAATGCACAGAACAAAACACAGGCTGAAAACCCTCCAGCCTGCCCTGCCCTGTCCAGAGTGGCGGTGAGCCTCGGAAATGCTGTGCATCCTCCAGGGACGCTGCTGCAAACATGCTCCTGTAGTCAGCAGCATCCCAAACCGCGATGGGAACGGGGTCAGTAACTGCCCGGAGCCTCACTCAAGTGTCAATGTACCACAGAAGGGGCTAAAGACTGGCCATAACTTTGCTGCTGGAATCGGGTCCATGGAAGAGATGACACACTCTCATAACTCAAGATCTCCTGCAATTCTCTGAAGGAGAGTAACCACAACAAATTAAATGGAAAACCGTAACAGAATCCATTAGGGTGATAAGCTGAAAAATGAAAACACCCCCCAAAACAAACCACCACCAAACCACCCCAAAACAAAAAGCAGCTTCCCATAGAGTGAACAGATAACAGAGGTGGGACAGGCCATTCGGAGAAGGCAGAGGCCCAGCAGAAAAGTGCAACGAGTCATCCACACTAGCAAGACAGGGAGGGAAATTCCCACACTGCAACCTCCTTTTGCAGGAACAAATGAGGCAAACTGCTTCGAGTGACAGCATCAGCGGGGTATGTTTCAAAACAAATTTATAACGCAAATGGTAAATGACATAGATGGTATTTATCCAAGAGCTCTGGAGGAACCCAACACAGATCCCTCAGCTGCTATGGGACATGCAACCTGTTGCTTAGTTCAGCCTGAAAACAGAGGAATGACAGGAGGCAAATGAGGTGCCAGGGTTGGGCTTTTGTTTTTTTAAGAGCTTTGGGCAAATCTGAGGACCTATGTCTTGTGAACCTGAGTTTCACACTGGGAGTTAAGAATAGCATCCCTGAGCATGTAGAGAAATGGGATTAAAGGTGAAGAAGCAACCCCACTCAAGTAGAAGGAGGTCATGTCTCACTCCTTCAAGGAGTGAGGCATCTTGTTCCACGGGTGTGGCTGGCTGGCTGGAGGTAGTTGGATGCCCAAAACACTTCCGGCAAAGTCCCACACCAAATGTCCTTAATCCCTCTTCTCCACAACATGTTTATTGCCATGGTTAACAACAAGGCAGAAGATAGTGAATGGAAAATGGTCAGTGTTTAAGACGGAGGAACATACCAGCAGTCTCCCACCAGGATCTGTGTTGGGGCTTGTGATCTTTGCTGTATTCAGAAACGGTCTGGGAAAGGGTGCAAGCAGTGATGGGACAGAGTTTGCTGGCGAGGCTGAGGTCTGCAGTGTAGTGAAAATGAGCACGCACTGCAGAGTTCAGGAAAGATCTCGCAATGAATGGTTGGATGATAAAATGACAAATGGAAGTCAGTGTTGGTAGATGCAAAGTAACTTACAAGGAGCTCTGCCTGCTCAAGGAGAGAGTTCAGACCAGTTATCTCCACTCAGGGAAGAGGCCTGGGGGTTGGCTCTGTGTTTTGTCCTTTCAGGGAAGATACAGAGGAATTAAGAAGAGGCAGAAAAGGGGAAAAGGAAAATAAAATGTATAGGACAGAGAAGACAGACAAGGGCGAGAAACACATATATATAAAATCACATGCAGTGAGTGAAGTGTTTAGAAATGATTACTTGTGATGTTTTATAGTATAGAAACAAGGGCATACTGATTAAGTAATGACACAGCAGGTTAAAAACCAAACAAGTTTAAGTACTTCACTATGCATCATAAGTCTGAGGAATTAATTGTCTAGGTTTGCTACGGAGGCAAAATAATCTAGAATTGAACAAAAGCAGATGATTTTATGGAAGAGCAACCCAGCCAGGACTGCTAGACAGAAGGGTACTTTCGTCAGAATAAGATTAAACTGAGCATTGCTTGAAACATAGCAGAGGAAGCATGGCTTTATGCCTACAGTGGTCTCCAATTTGCTCTAAGGACATGCCGCTGGCCACCTTCACGGCCAGGATCCTGTGCTGGTTTGACCCTACATCTCATACAGTAGTTTCTATGCTCTTCTGATGCACTGGGAGGATCAAGTTGAGAAGCAAAGCCCTGGTCAAGTAGCCTGTCCTAAACGTTTCTGCAAAGCACTGTCATGCCATGCAAGTATTCGGTCTGGTCAGCAAAGTTGACTAAAAGATAGGAAAGACGGTATCTCAGAGATGCTCTTACAATACTCTACAGTCACTTGACATAAGCTGGAGTGAGGCTAAGGGCAGCATGGAGAGATTTATCTGGGCTGAGGGCCAAACAGGTCTTTAAAACACATTTGGGACAGGAAACATGTCAACACATGCCATAGCATTGCCTATGAAGAAAGCAAACAACATGAAGGCTGCCAGTTTTGTGAAAAGAGATTAAGAGCCGTACTGGTCCTTGGGTCACAGGATCATGTTCCTAAACCTCAAGTTTACATCAAAGATGATGACCAGACTAAGGAGAGGAGAGGAAAAAGCAGGGCTAGGAAAAGGAGGAACAATGTGGGTTGAGAATGGAAAGAGAAAAGAACGAAAATTTCTGTATTAGCCAGCCTGATGGGGAGTTGCTGGCCAAGTACCTCAAGGGCCAAAGGCAAGCCAGAGCTTTAGTTTGGACAGAAGAGATTGATCTGGAGTAGGTTTTAGCCTAGAAGTGATTAATTAAAAGGTTGTTTGCAGCGAAGATCATTTAGATGTAAAGCATGGATAGAGATAAGGACACAAAACCCTTCTGCAAAAACAGGGAGGCAGGTTAGGGAAGCTCTCTGAAGGATGCACCGAAGCACCAGTTGCAGGGATGGAGAGGCAGGGGATGACTAGGAAGGCACAGATTATGAAATAAAATTCCTCTTAAGCTATCAAACCCAGAGTTCCCTTTAGCACTTCCAGTTCTCACTCCTGTGGATTGCAGATCCTTCTCACTGCTCTTCCTGCCTCCCTGGGTGCTGGTCCTGCCCAGCTCCCCACATCCACACTTCTCTTCCTAGCCTTCCTCTCTGAGCTCAGCTGAGGTCCCATGGGGGATGAAGTGCAGTGCTCAGGGGATCTGTGGGCTGCCAGGCCCTCTTCTGGGTGCTGCCCCTACTGACACAGCCGGATATATCCTGATATTTGCTTTTGTCTTGGTTTAACCCCAGCTGACAACTAAGCACTGCACAGCCACCCGCTCATTCCCGCTGCTGGGATGGGGGAAGAGAATCGGAAGGGTAGGATGGTCATATGGTGTGGGATGCCCCTTTGGCCAGTCATGGCCAGCTGTCCCAGCTGTGCCCCCTCCCAGCTTCTTTTGCCCCCCCAGCCTCCTCGCTGCTGGGGTGGGGTGAGGAGCAGAAAAGGCCTTGGCTCTGTGTAAGCCCCGCTCAGCAGTAATGAAAACATCCCTGGGTTATCAGCGCTGTTTCCAGCACAAATCCAAAACACGGCCCCATACCAGCTACTGTGAAGAAAATTGACTCTATCCCAGTGAAAACCAGCGCAGCCTTTTATGTGAATACATCCCATTCAGTTCCTCACATGCCAGCTGAACCCTAACACGATATAACATGAATGGCCTTCCCACTTTGGCTCACAGTTTGCTCTTTGGTTTTTCTGAGTGCCACAAGGGAAGCTGCTGCCGTAGGAAATGAGATAGGGCTGCTTGTGCAGCTCCTCCTCTTCAATGGATAAGATCATCTTCAGGGAGAAGATGAAAGAACTCCTTAGCATACCTCATGCTCTTACACAGAGCTGAAGCACCAGAGCCTGACTTTGGCCGTGAGCTGGAAGCATGCAGGCAAAGACCTCACTGAAGATGTCAAATCTGCACTTCATACTTTAGCAGCCTATTGTGTTCCTAGCTCTTCTCCCAGCTCTTCCCCACTGCTGGCACACACTTCTCCCCATGACAGCCCAGCACTAGCCAAACTGCCCTCCAGAAACTTGGCTAGATCTTGCATATAGGCAAGAGTGTTGAGTGTTTGCTAATGCTCCTGCAAACCAGAGCCTTGCGGAAATCATGCCAACACCTCCAGTGCTGCATAACCTCCTCAGCCTAGCCGCTTCTCACCCTTCTCTTCCTTTGATTTCTTCTTGCTGTGTCACAGAATAGGCAGAAGTAGCAGACATGGAAGAAACCTGACCTGCCAGCCCAGGCATGCTGCCCGGGTCCATGCCAGTGTCCTGGCTGCCTACATTGCGATTCTGCTTCTCAGTCATCAAATCAGGGGCAAAAGAAATCTGTGATCGATCTGCTCTGGTTTTGGGAAGCTTGCCAGCAGACGTGCCATGCACAGCCACCAGAGAATTGTCCTGACCCTCCCCTGATGCCATTTCCCCCCGCATCACTTGTGAGCTGTGCCTGCAGCAGCACCCAGGAGGTACTGGAGGCAGCTGCTGGGGAAAGCTCTTCACCACCCTCCTTGGTTCAGCATTATCCCTGCCAGGCTACAGGAGCAAAGAGTGTTTTGCAGCTGGATTTAGCCCAGGGCTTACACCGTGCTCTGTGGCACAGGAACTAGGAAAAAGTTACAGAGCAGCTCCGTTACTGAAATGCATGTCTCATACGTGTCTCAGTTCTGTGCATTAGTAAGTTCTTAGAAATGTTTTTGGCCATGAAGCGGTTCTACGTGCTATCCAGAAGGCAGGCTTTCCAGCTGCCCAGCAATGGAGGAAGCCAAGGGGAATTGGCACAGAGGCCACAGCTGCCCAGCAAAACGCCTCTGGGCTTAGCCAGGAAGACTCTGCAAACAGCAGCCTCTGACTGCCTGGACTGGTTCTGTCCTGAACAGCCTCAAAACAGCTGCCAAAACCCAGCACAAGGAAAAGGTGTGTTAACGCTGCAAGGCAGCGCTGGGGAGAGCCAGGACATCAGCCTGAAACAACCACCGCTTCCCTGCCTGGTCCCCAGCAGTGCTCCCGTGCAAGCCAGTGCAGCTCAGCACTACTGCGCCAGGGAGCACAGGGGAGGGAAGAGCAACAGTCCCATGGTTAAGGACAGTGCTGACACTGCCACAGGCATCCCCTACCACATTAACAAGCTTCTCTGGTCACAGCGCCAGCCTATGCAGCCCGGACTCAGCCGCACTCGTGCCTCCCAGGGAGGAGTGAAGCGGGGTAGGCAGTGTGGCTGTCCCCTGGCGCAGAGGGATCTGCCAGGGAAGGACCGAGCCAGAGGAAGCTCAGCACGGGCTGTGAACGGGAAGTCTCACCCGTGGCATACATGGGAGATGAGGTTGGCGTGGGAGGAGAGCGCTATTACAGGTGGCAGTTGTATGCCAGGATCACTGGCCCATTAGCCTTCAGCTTCTCCACTGAGACGCTCCACGTGATCCTGTGGCTACCCTCAGAGGTGTTAGCTGTTCTTCTCCATTTGCAGTCTGTGGCTTGAACTGAATGCAGGTAACAGAAACAAAGAAAACGCTGAACTTCTCCATATAGGAAGAAAAGAGATTTATTTTAAGAGGTAGAAAATACATAACAAAAGTAGCATGGTCCTGTATGTTGCAAGCCCTCTACCCTCAGTGTAGACAGGATGTTTCAGGATGTTGTCTAGCCCGGACTTGTAGTCATTCCAACCAGGATGAACAAGAAGGTTTCACCAATGATTCCCTGACTTGAACTCTGGCTAAGGTCTGAGGAGCAGTGTGCCTGCACACTGGTGCAAGGGCAAGAAATTCCCTCTGAAGAAAGACCTTCTTGCCCTCTTGTCTCAGCTCCTGTCCAAGTGCTCCTGCACTCAACAAAAAGGACACACCAGTTTCATTCCTTACTTTCCAAGCCCAAGCCCATCTTCCCTTGGCGCCCAGAGCAGCAGATACACAGGAACAACACAGAGACAGAGGACTTGAGGAGAAACAGGTAGGAAATCAGTACAGGTATCTGCGAGAGAACACATTTTTGGGAGTTATCTAGTTGTGACTATTAACAGTGCAAGGTGAGGGGTCTCCAGGCACGTTGAAGTATTGACACGCAGACTGCCAGGCACTGTGGATCTGTGCAGACTGTTGCCATCCTCTCCCCTCTGCCAAGATGAGACTGGTCCAGATACTGCAGTCTCAGCCACTGAGACCGGCTGAGTGCTGATGAAAGTTCATTTCTGCAGCAGTCCTGTCTGAGGGCACAGGGCCAGCTGGGTGCAGCAAACCCAAAAATTTAAAAAAAAAAAAAAAAAAGAAAAGAAAAAAGGCTGCTGTACATCTGGATATGCTCACCCAGTTAGGCCAAGCCCAGCAGCACTGGAAGAGGATAGGCTGAGCCACTTTGACCTGCAAGAAAGAAACAAAACGCAGTGGAAGGGTGTAAAAAGCAGGCTCTGTTCAGCAACCCCAGTCCGCCACGCTTGCGTCCTCTATGCAGATCCCACACGTTTTGTCTTTCTCCTGCCTAACCTCAGGAACAAGGAGCATGCCCTGGGTACATCAATACCCATGTGCAGGAATGAAGCAATTGAGTCAAACGCTTCAGGGAGGGGATTTTCAAGAGGAAGACAAGACAGGCCCCAGAAAAAGTGCTTTGCTCCAACATGAATTCCTGGGAGCAGAACCACGCAGGGCACTCGGCAATCCTGGTGCAAGGCTGCAAGCCCTGCAGTGGGTCTGCAGCCAACAGCATGGTCGTCTGATCCCTCTCCACTCCCAGCTGACACAAATCCAGGTTTTTCCAGAGGTGTACAACAGCATCACTACTGCTTCCTCCTGCCTTCAGAAACTGAATGCGACAGGGATTTACCCACTGGCTGCACAGGGGAGCTGCTCATCCCCTAGGTGCTTCAGACAATTAACGCATTGGGCATAGCCAGCTGTGTCAGACGGTCCTTCCTGGCCCACTCCATATACTCCTATAACCCACCCAGTATATTACAGCCTCAGTAACCAGCTGTGTTTCCAGCCGCTGAGACCTTGTTTAAAGTCCTCACAGACTGCTGCCTTTTCTTATGTTCTCAGCCTTGCCTTCAGCTCAATGCCTCTGCTATCCCCCAGGGCTCTCTGCCCAGCACCCACTTCTGATACGTGCCTCTCCACAACATTAAGCCACTGCAGTTGACTACTGTAGCACGCAGATACAATTTCTGATAGTACTTGTCCTTCCAGCCCCAGGCCTCTAACAAACTGTGAGCTCCCTCCAGCAGCCTTGTTACTGTACTGCAAGCACACCATGCCACCACAGGTGCTGGGAACGCAACCTTATGCTGACTTTTCCCATTTTTCCTGGTCTCTTTGCAGGACTGGAATGGAAGCTGGTCACTGCCCTTTGTTTTTCCTGCTCTATTTCTAGGTAGTTGGTGTCCAAGAGAACCTCCAGGTGGAGCTGGAAGGGAAGAGCCCCTTTGCTCCTCCATTTCCTGGGGAAGCTGCAATTGCTATCTGCCCTCCTGTGTGCCATGTCCTCTTACCATGTCACTTCGGCTCTACATCCTCAACGTTGAGAGCTTGACAGCAGCTCTGTACAGAAGTTTTCAAGCGAGTGGAAGAGAACTGCAGTGAGAAGCAGAGACAGCATTAGGGGAGCAGTGACTGGGATGCTGGCCACCATCACAGCCCCTTCTGTTGTGGGCTTTTCTTTGGGCATCTCAGCGAGCCTCTCCCAGGGTCGCCCCCAGCCCGGCACTTCCAATGAACACAGTCTTTACCCAAAACCACCAAATAAAACCTGTAACCCAGGAGCTAGGAAACTTGCGGAAGCCTCCTCTCTCCTGCCCCTAGGTAGGGCAGCTCCACATGTCCCAAAGTGGCTGTGGGTGGCAAGGCTTGGCAGAAGATATGCCCCAGCTCACCTGCTGGATTTCCTGCATTGCCAGGCGTATGGAAGAGTGGAGGCGAGGGAAGGCTCGCTGGCTGCCTCCTTCCTTGCCTGAGCTTGGCTTGTCCAGGCCCTGTTGGTTTTGGCAATTCTTGTTCCTCCTGAACCACGTGTGTTTGAGAACTGCAGCTGCTCCTGACTGCAGAGCTGATCTGCCAGTGGAAGGCCTGGAGGGGCAGGGCTGCTCCTCTGGAGGCATCTCCCCTTCAGCTGCTGGTGGACCCAGCCTGAGGCACTCCAGATCTTCGTAATCCAAACTCTCACTGCTTTTCTGAGGGAGGGAAGAGTGGATTCAGCAGTGGCTTGCAGACCCTCCACACACCCCAAAACAGCACAATGAAGAGGAATACCCAGCTGTGATCATTGCCAACATTTAGGGGGTAGAGGGGTATCACTCACCCGCCAGAGCCTCCACCCCACCCCAGGACTCCCCAGGCCCCAGCTACGAGCATCTCCTGGTGCATGCAGAAGAGGCCAAGCTGCTTGGCCAGAATGGGATACCCCCAACAGGAACACAGAAGAGAGATGCTGCTGCAGTGACTCTGCTCAGGGCACAGTCCATGACCCACCCCCTTTTCTGGCTGCAGATCTGCAACATTCACCTGCCCACAGGGAACAGTCAGTTTCTCCATGAAGGGCTGGATGCCCACAGTCTGATGGTACCGAACTAGTTCGGTAAGTGAGGCATGAGCCCGGTCTTCCCCTAGGATAACATAGCGTGCATTGGGCTGCATCTGGATCATGTAGTGTCTGCAACGGCCTTCGCCCCTGGAGAGATGGACAGACAGAAATACTCATGACATGGGGCCACAGCATCTCGCCAGGACCCAGTCACTGCACTTGTTGTCTCAAGAGGCCAGACGTGATCAGGAGCCACTGTAACAAATATCACAAAAATGCAGGAGATGCACCAGGCTGGAGTGCCACACGCTGTGCAAGTAGGTGCTGGAGGAGCAGCATTTCCCCCAAGTCAGTGACAGGAGAACCCCAGCAGCCGGATCCAAACCCCACCCCCATGCCTGCAGTCCACATTAAAACTCTGCCCTACCCCTTGCCTGAGGCTCCACAAAGATCGTGCCCTTGTGGCACTCTGATTGCCTCTCCTCAGGCCCTCCTCTAGACTCATCTCCTCTGCTCCAGTCAGCGCTTCTTCCAAGCTGTTTTGCCCACTCAGCTATATAGCACAGCCCGAGCAGGACCTGCACCCTTGGAGCCGCAGCATCCCACCCAAAAGCATACATAGTTTTTGGCAAGAGATGACTCCACAGTGCCCTGTCTGCTACTCCAAACTGAGGCACCCGCAACAGGAGAGGCTGAGTATCATCATCCTCACTGGACTCCTCTGTGGAGCTGGTTAACTCGCCAGCCATGCATTGCTCAGTTTAGGACCTTCTTTTTCCTTCTTTGCATGGCTTATCACCTACCTGTATGTCAAGGTGTAGCCTGGTCTGCTCTGGCTGATCCGAACAAGGAAGCAACCCAAAGGCTTGTCAATCAGCAAGTTTTCAGCTTCCCTGGAAGCAGGAAAGAGTTTTTCAGCGGACAGTGAGCAGCTGCCTCTGTCCAGGGATTCCTACCCTATGTGCTGTAGCGCTCCCAGCCCACAGGGAGGCCAGCATATGCCCCATGTGCTCCTAGCTGGAGTTTTCCATATTCAAGCTTGCTGATGCAAGGAGGAATTAGCAGGCTGAGGAGCCACAATACTCTCAGCCAAAGCCTCTCCAATCAGGGCTGCTCCAAACCTGCTCCAGTGGTCTGACTAGTGCAACAGCAACAGCTGCCGTCCAGCACAGAGCACACCACAAAGCACTGCTGAGGCGAGGAGGCTGTGCACATATGCATTTCCTATGCTCCAGGGCTGATGGAAGAAGTCAGGATGCCGCGGGGTACTGGTGCTCAGCACAAGGTAAGCCCAGTGCCTTGGAAAAACACCAGTGTGAATTA
>NW_009267230.1:2076924-2083919 GCF_000687185.1 Egretta garzetta
GCTTTGTGCTTGTCACATGCCCTGCTCCAGGCAAAGGTGGCTGCAAATCACCAGTGCAGGCTGGGATTGCTCTGGCTGCTCTTACATGAGGCTGAGCCTATACTGCTGTATGCAGACTTAAATACAGTAACAGGAAGCACCACTTCAAAAGTATCTAATCTTCAGTGCCTTTGGGAAGGATCTGCTACGTCCTTCACTGTGAAGTGCTCAAGGCTAGCCTGTATTCGAAATCAGACAGTTTTGTCTTCCAGGCGCTAGTTCCTCTCCTACATTCTTGGATCTGTGCACATCTGTTGGGGGCCTTGTTAATTACCTTAAAAAAAGAAAAATAATGCAGCCACCAGGGAGCTGTCAGCTACTGTAGTGTGTTTTACTGAGCTAACAATGCTGTATAATGTCTCTGAGTAACGTTCACACCGATAAACTGACAAAATCAAGGAACTCGTGATCTAATAAGACTGAAGGAGACTTGCATCTTTAACAGAAAAAAGTTACAAACTGGAACAAGATGATAAGGGTGTTGAAATGACAGCCACGCTTCACAGCAATGCCCCCACACAAGTTCCACCAACTAAGAGATACTGGCAGCAAGCATGCAGCCTTCTTTTTCCTGTCTCTGGGGGCTTTGGGGGAATCTTGCTATTGGGTACCCACTAAAGACCCTCTTAATACTTTTTTACAATAAATGTACACTGAATTCTGTATCCCCTTGCTGTAAAGTGAGGTCTCCTCCTGAACTAGACTGAGAGATATGAGAACAGTCATAATGAGTCAGACCAAAAGTCCATCTTCACTCCATATCACGTCTCTGCAAACGGTCCACAAGAGGGTAAACGCATGCACGTATTTCCTCTCCAAGTACTTTCCAAGCCTCCCTTCCCTGCACAGGATGCTATATTTAGGAACCTACAGTGGACTTATTTCCTATGAGTTTCCACAGTATTCTCATGGACCCATGTAAAGTCTCAGTATTTGAAGCTTACAGCCTAAAAGTGAAAGGCAATGCAGGTCACTCCCATTGCTTAAGGAGGCAAATCCTGGCAAATCCAACCTGTGCAGTCCTCCTAAGGACACAGGAGCTTCTGCCTGCCTGCCACAGCCTGAGCTGTGGCCACTATGTCCAGCATACTCACCTCCGGCTGATCATTCCATGCAGCCAGCTTGGAAAGGCCCCATCATCCTGCATGACCTTCTGGGCCTGTGTCTCTTTGAACCAGCGGAGAGTTGCTCCTCTCTTGAGCTTCCTCATTTTTGCCTCTTCTCCAGTCTCTTCCTCTGTCCCCAGAATATGGTGAGGCCCAGAAGGACCCAAGAAGTTATCAAAAGGAGTGAACTGAAAGTGGGGAGAGGGGGAAAGTAGGCATGAAAGCAAGGTCAAAGGCAGGGGACCTCTGAAGGGATCACTTTGGTAGTGGATCCTGAGTCCCTTAAGACAAGATCAGTTGCAAACTATTAAACGTTTCAGTTCCTCAGTGGTCCTGACCACACTTTTTAACCACTCACAGTAAGAAAGGGCTCTCTCACTTCTCCTAACAAGAATGACAATGCTCTCCTGGGACCACATGCAGGAGAACATGTGCATGCAAAAGGTGGAAGGAGCAGGGAAGAGGCACACCTTGCTAAGGGGCCCCGAGCTGAGCCCATATTGTTACCTCTGTTAATTTGCTGCGTGGCCGTGGCACTGGTGGCTGTGGTGGCTTCTCAGGAGGATGGGGACAAGGCTGAGGCCGCCTCTTTCGTGGCATGGGGACTGGAAAGGAGATTCTTTCTGCAACGAGAGGAAAGAAGTAGATGAAATTTAGCATCCACGATCCATGAGATCCATCCTCCACGTGCCCAGGACAGGGACAGGCTCTGCTGCACGGTGTGTGTGGGAAGGACACAGCTTCGCACTCCTCCCAACACAGCCAGGCAAATGACCCTCACCATGCTGCTCCTGCTCCCCACAGAGAGAGCTGCACTTTTCTCAAATGGCAGACATGTCAGCACCTCTCTGCCCACCGCATCAGTGAAGCCGCAAGCCCCAGGACAGCCAAGGGCAGGCCATCATCACCTGGAGCTTACAGCACTTCGAGGTGATCATCGCATGAGTGGCCACGCACAGGGGCAGTGGGAGTGGGAGCAACTCACTCTGGGCCACTGCTTCCACCGCCAGCTGCCGGCTTCTTTCTCTCTCTGCCTCCTCCTGTAGCCGCTGTGCCTGAGCTCTCAGCTCAGCCACCAGTTTTAGGTAACTCTTCCTGTATCTGAATCCCCTGAAAACTGTTCAGAGAAAAGCTGTGGTTAGGAAAAAAAAAAAATGCTCGTCATGCCTTTGTCTCTCCCTGGGGAAGCACACTGGGTGATATTCCTTCACCGGGTGCAAAGCACTCAACACTTCAATCACATTAATAGAGAGCAGTGCAGACTCTACTTGAGCAGGTAGTCAAAACCAGTGAGAACTGTCTTCTACCCTCTAAGCTTCCAGATCACCGATTTAAAAAAAATCAAACTACAGATCTAAGCTCTCATCTCTAATGCCAAAGCACAGGATACCTAAAAACCAAAATCTCACAGAAGGGCCTTTGTTAACCATCTGTCTCCCTGATACCCTTCAGACCAAAGCTCTTCTGTGTGGGAGATGGGATTTCCTTGGTGTCAGCCCACAGGATAACCTTTCCCGTAATCAGCCATCACAGGGTTCATCAGGAGCTTTAGAGCCACTGCATTATCCCGCCTACTCTACCAGGTACTAAAGCACATGAACTGAAAGCTGCACCCTCTCATTTCCCACTACCCACACATCTTCCCCACGGATAAGAGCAAGGCACAGCATGTGACAGTCTGATGTTTGTCATACTGTACAGTGCATAGCTGGAAGCTGCTCAGATGCTTCAGCAGTGCAACAACCCGTACAGAAGGGAAGTACAACAGAGGGGGACCAGGCAGGGTGACAGACTCCTCCTCCTGGCTGCACAGTCCTCATGGAGCCTGGGCAGAGGGAAGTACCAAATTGCCCACAGTGCCTGCTCTGGAGAAATACGCTGCCAGAGCAGATGCTACCTGGAAAGGAAAGTTAAAAACCACACCAACCCCAAACTTCATCCCCTTCTGCCTGTCTCTCAAGGTAGGAATGAGATCTGCTTCACTCCTCTTCCCTCTCCTCAGTTCAACACCACTCACAAACAAGCCCTCACTCCAGAGGATGGTTACCCAGATCTTGGGATACGGCCAAATCATATGCTTGCCCTGATCAGCTCAGTTCTCCTACACATGTGCTTTCCCTTTCCAAGGCTCACACTGTCTGATGTCTCTCCCCGATTGAGGATGAGCACCAAGGAGGTGGGCAACACGCGCTCTGACTCCACAGGGCCTTGACATAGAGATGGTGCCTGGCCTGCCTTTCTGTCATCTGCAAAGGTGCAGCGGTGGAGCAGGGACTGCAGAGAAGTTTTTCCTTGCCCTGGTCCGAGACCAGAGTTGAGGGACTCTCCTGCCCCAGTGCTCACCTTTCTGTATGACAACTGCTGCTCTTTCCAGCTGGTCCACATACTTTGCCAGCTGCTCCTGGTGCCAGTATTTAAAGAAAAGTCGTGACTTCCTGAGAAGTTGGGGAGAGAAAGGAGCAGTGAGAAACAGTTTGTCTAAACTTGCATCCAGTCATCCTTTGGACAGGCCTTTCCCTGCAGCCACAAAGTTCTCCCTGAAGAGAACCAGATAACAGTCTACATGTATAAACTCTCTGCATTTCAGGCCCCTCATTCCCAGCAACAGTGATCCACACCTACCCACATATCCAACCCGTCAGCTCTGTACTTTGCAGTATCTCCAAGCAGCTGAAAGAGAGGAAATAAAGTTAAATAAATCATTTTCCACCCAAAGTGAACACCATGCAGCTAGTGGTTTTAGGTGCATAAAGGGGGAAGAAAGCGCCTCAATGATTCTGCATTACATCCTCTGTTTCCTGTCACCCGACCACATTCAGTAACCAGCTGTCAACCTGTAGTACGGATTGAGGTTCAGCTAGGATCGCATTCAGGAACATCAGCAAACAGGTTTCCTAGAAGCAGATTTCCTTCAACTCCCTGGGATGCAATTCTGCAGAGCCTATTTTTTTCTCAGAACTGGTTTTCCTCATTTCACTTCCAGGCTCTTTGGAGCGCACAAGTTGCAAGGTTGGCACAGCAAGGCTTCCAGGAGAAAGCCTGTTTTCCAGTTCCAGTTTCATTTTGCAAACTCTAGTGATAAAATCTGGGTCACTCAGAAAGATTCACCAACTCTTGGAACTGAAAGCAATAGTCTAGCTGCACCACACAGACACCTTCCTCCCTCTGCCTCCAAATCCAGGCTGTGAAACCATAGTGGCACGCTTTGCTAACATCTCATATAGCAAAGCAGAAGTGGTTTTCCTTCTATCTCAGCCAACTTCTGCTGTGCCAGAATCTATACCCAAGGTAATTATTTTCTTTTCTAATTCTTTTCAGCAGCTTATGATTTTTTGTGCCTGAAAACACACCTGCCTGTCTACCATCACCTTTTTCTCATCCATGAAATTGTCTCTTGACTGGGGTCTCAATTGGCTTTGCAGTTCTTATTAATTCAGTATTAATCAGTAACTTCAACAAAGTTCTGTGAAGGTTGGAGGAGCTACTGCCAGGAGAGAACAACTTTTCCGGAAGAACATTCAAATCCTTTTCTTATAAGACAAAAATCAGCTGGCTGCCCTACATGCTTCATTTTCACTATCAGTCACAATTGGCAGGAAGGAGGGACTGGTAAAGTGGAAAAGAAGTGGGGAGTTGCTGACCTAGATGTAGGAAGTAAAAAGCTGACAGGGTAAGACTGCAGAGCTGGAGGGACATTTATGTGCGTAAGGAACAGTCAGGTTCTGAAAGTGCTGGGGATATATTATGCCTGTACACATAAAAAATTCTTGGACCAGAAACAACCTTTCTAGCCTGGGAGACATTCAGTCCTGGCTGCTCACTCAGCATTGTTTTTATCTCCTTCATCTCCCATGAGGCCATCAGGAAAAAGCCTGGAGAGGCACCTGGCAACTGTGCTGAACCCCTGCCATACCGAGTTCAGTTGACCTCCTTGGCCATTATTGTGTCTCCCTAAATTGAGTACATTAGCCAGTTCTCATTCCACAGGATAGCAAGGCTCTATAGTAATTGAATTGAATTGTTATACAGCAATTCAAGAAAGATTTCATTCACCGTTGTACCAAATGCTTTTTAAACACTAACTGTCCTTGCCTAGGGATTTGTGTTCCACGTCACCACAAAGAAAACATCCTTACTTTATTCCTTTTACTCAGTTTGCTATGCTACTCAGAGCAAAAATTTCTGAAGAACAACCTGGATTGCACGTAATAAAGGAAGGTTTCCTACCTTTCTTTTGTGAGGGAAATGTCTGGTTTAACTAGAAGAATTCCATATCTGTGAAAAACAAACCAATACAGCAAGATAAGAGCCACATCCTTGATGTGCTGAGCTGATCCATGTCACCCTCACAGCAAACAACAATAAATCCCTGTCTTTCCCACTCAGCCTCCCACAGAAAACCACCCCATGATCTCAGGCATGTGAACTTTGAAGAGGCTGTTTCACTCCTTGCCCCTATCTCGTTACCAGGGTCACTTCCCTAACACTATCTAACAAGGAGCATTCAGAGGCTTTAACAAACCTTTCAGCAAATTCCTCAAATGAGGGTCTCCAGGAGAAACCATCTCTTCGGATACGGATTGTCTCCAGCAGTCCGTTGTACCGCAGCTGAAGCAGCACCACAAAGAGGATCAGAGAAACAAACAGAAACAGGTCATTAAGACATCAGTTTGTTCCTCTGCAGCCAGAAATGACTTCATTCAGCCCTAAACTTCTCTAGTTCAAAACAAAAAAATTTCTTTCTGAAAATGTTTCCTTGGTTAAAGACTGAATTTACCACATCCTGTAACTCTGATGATTAACAGTCACCCTCAGTTAAAAGTTGGAAACCATAAAAACCAGTGACTGAAATAATTTCACCTTCCAGCCATGGGTACTGCTTTGCCTCTGTCCCTGAGAGGATAGCCTTTTACTTCCAAATCTGGAGAAAGAAGTACTCAGAGGCACTTCCCTCTTAATCCTATCCTTTCTTACGTACATTAAACAGGCCACAGAACTTTCTGAACTCTTCTGATAATTTTCAGTATTCTTTAAAGCATCTGGATCTCAGACCTGACATAACATCCAAGGACAGTCATATCAGCACATTTCAGCTCCTATCAAAGTGATCCCATCCTGGCTCCTAATCAGAGCTGCCCTGGCTGATGGGTGAGAATGGTCTCCTCCAGGAAGCATCATTTTTTTTGGAGTACTGTCTGTACCAGTTCCCATCCCAGAGATGCAAAGATGAATCCTAGTGCTTGACAAGCAGATCTCAAAGATGAGGAACTCCTAGAGAGAGTTCAGAGGAGAGCAACAAGGACGATTAGGGGGCTGGAGCATCTCCCCTCTGAGGAAAGACTGAGAGAGCTGGGTTTGTTTAGCCTGAAGAAGAGAAGACTAAGAGGGGATCTTATCAACATGTACAAATATCTCAAGGGTGGATGTCATGAGGATGGAGCCAGACTCTTCTCAGTGGTGCCCAGCGACAGGACAAGGGGCAATGGGCACAGACTGAAACATAAAGAGGTTTCAGTTGAACGTGAGGACGAACTTCTTTACTTCGAGGGTATCAGGGCACTGGCACAGGCTGCCCAAGGGGGCTGTTGAGTCTCGTTCGCTGGAGATATTCAAAGCCTGCCTGGACGCAGTCCTGTGCAACCTGCTCTGGGTGAGCCTGCTTTAGCAGGGGGGTTGGACTAGACAATCTCCTGAGGTCCCTGCCAACCATTGCCATTTTGTGATTCTGTGGTTGCAGTGTGAAAAAGAAATGGGAGAGAACTAAGATTGGAAAACCTGGACCTAGCAGTCTGTGTCACAAAACCAACCAAGTACCCAGAACCTTTACATGCATAAAAAATGTACCTACTC
>NW_009267230.1:2083934-2099183 GCF_000687185.1 Egretta garzetta
GTCAGCTCCCAGCTATTTCCACGCTCTTTCACGGGGTCTGCCTTCCCCACTCAGATGTGGCAGAGGACACTGCTTTGCCTCACCTGCAGCAGCACCACCTGGCTGTCCACCACACCTGGCTCCTTCTGGCTGTTGGGCTTTATACAGCGCACAAAGTGGGGATTGGCAGAATACATCCTCTCCATGAGCACCATCAGGGAATGCTGGCGAGGGCAGAGAAACATCAACAATCCAGCAAGCCAAAGCACTGCCAGAGCCTGGCGTGCAATATACTGCAGCGAGAACCACTTTCCCACCCCACGGCAACTTCCAAGGCTCTGATACCAACTGGGTCGCTCCCACCACAATCAGCTGTGCTTGGTACCCAGACTGGATGCATTAACAATGCTTAGCAGCCTGGAAGCTCTCACTAAAATATCACTGTACTCATCCCAAGGGGCACTGCAGGGCAGCAAGACTTTACCCGGAACTGAGCTCCAGCAGACTGTTTTCGTGTGCTGTTGAACTTGTCGTCTGTTCCTCGTATGACCTGAAACCAAACCCAAGAAAAAGATCACCCCTGGAAGAAGTGCTTGATTGCCATTCAAAGAGCTCTGCTGGAAGGCAGATGGCAAAAAGGAGAGAGAGTGGATTTCAGGGAAGGGAAGACAAGGTAAACACATCAGCAGAAACAAGCAGAAAACCCAGTGAAAAACAAAGGAGAAATTGTTGCAAGCAGATTGCTGTCTGCTCTTATTTTCAACCAATTTCTGTCTGCTCTCATTTTCAGCCAGTTTCTCAAATAATAAATATCAGGTAACTATGCCGCCATTTATCAGCTGCCATTTGGACCTGAAGTGCAGTACCTGGGCTTTCACATGAGGCATCAGTGTCCCCGTCCTGGAGATAGTGGCTGGAAGAACAGAGACAATAGTTAATTTTGTACCTTTGCTCACAATCAACCATGTCTAAAAATTGAAACCTCACTTCACACACAAGCCTCCCTACAAATACTGAATCACAGGCAGTGCATTAGGTTTCACCATGTGGAAATACAAGGAAAGAGCTAAAGAACAGGAGAAGAAAATGCAAATATATGAAGCATGCAATGCAGACAATATTATTTTCTGCCACTGAGAAGACAGGGCAATCAGGTTATTGAACAACCCTAAGTGACCTTCAAAAGAAGTATCATCAACAGGCATCTAACAATGCAGAAAAAAAGTACAGACAGCAAATGGGAGGCTCACTTACAGCAGTCAAGACAGGAGGTTATATAAAGTCAAACAGCTTAAAACAAATTCAGTGACAAGATGAAAAATTCAGGGAAAATGAGTTTACTGAAGGATCTAATGACAGTCTTGCACACCCTTAATGCCACAGTCTCATGTGAGTCATAGAATCCCAGAATGGTTGACATTGGAAGGGACCTCTGGAGGTCATCTGGGCCAACGCCTTTGCTCAGCAGGGCCACCTCGAGCTTCTGCCTAGCACTGGACAACCAATCTGAGAACAGGTTATCTCTGCTGTTTATGAACTTTCAAAGAGTTGGGACTAAACTAAGCATCTTCAGTAACAGTGTGGAAGTGGTAATGAAGAAAGATACTCCTGAGCAGAAGAACTGACAAACAGAAATAGAGAACAGAAATTAAACTAATCAGTTGTAAATCCTAGAAAGCGGCATGGACTGAACAGGACCAAAAAAAAAAAAAAAAAATTCTGCACCAGAAGCACTGTATTCAGCCAGACAAATTCCAAGGAAGCGTCCACTCGGCTTTTTTTAAATGTTTACTTTCACAGAAACCTTGGAGACTCTGGGGGCTTATCAATAACTGGAAAAAGGGAGTGTAGTGGTGGGAAAAAAATAATGCACAACCTCAGAGTTTTTTAACAAGTTGTACCTGAAAAACAAAATGTGTTTTAAAAGGATTATCTCTACACTCATTGCTTGTGGCTTTACAGCACTCTGTTTTCAGTATGAACAGCTAGAAGCTATGACCTTGTCCAGCTTCATTTCTAGACAAGAATAAAGCACATGGAAAGGGCCGGTGGAGAAAGTCCTGCACTGACCCTGGAGAAGATGGGCTATCTGATCTGAGGGAAGACATCTGAGCAGTGGCTAATTCTCTGGAAGAGGATACAACCTGCCTTGCTTTCCAGGGGAAAAATGAACAGCTCCAACAGCTCAGTATGTGCCAGCAGCCCCCGCGCCCCAGGCTGCAGCCTTCCCAGAGTCTCCCTGGGCCTGCCAGCTGTGAAACACATTCATAGCACATGAGCTTCAGCCCCACACGTAACTCTTGCCAAGGTGGGCCTTCATTCATGGGGGGTGCCCTATCATAGCAGAGGGACTTGCCTGTGAAGAGCACGCTGAGCAAGGGGGTGATGCTGTTGATGAAGAGCCCGCGGACGTTGGCTGGCAAGGTGTCCCTGTTCTTCTCTAGAAAGCCGCCAGCAGTATATTGTACCTCGGGGCAAGGGCAGCAAGTCAGTAAGGCCAGCAGCGCTCACAGGCTTGCTGTGAAAGCCACCTCCACAGCTTGCCAGGAGCAGCTGTTAAACTGAATGTACACTGGCTGGAACGAGCATTTTGTAAATGCATATGCACCCCATTCAGATGCAAATCCTGAGGAACAAAACCCTGTGGATGGCACAGAGGCATTGGAACCACAGGAGTGCAACATAACACTGAGACATCCACCTTTTCTTGTTCTTCATTCCTTGATTATGAAGTTTCATTTACTTTTGGTTTATGCTTCACTCTTCCATGCTCTCCCCCTCTTTCCATTGAATAGGCTTCCATCCTGTTGTCATGCATCCCCTTGTTTCTCTTGCTCCCTCCCTTTCTCATCTCCAGCCTGCCACTCTCCTTTCTATGTTAGGTGTTAATTTTTGTAACAAAGAACATCTCAAGTAATAACTTAGTCAACAATGGTGAGGTTAGATTACTAAATTACATATTAAAATGACTTCAATTGTCATGTCTGCTCCTGCTCCAAAAATTATCTCCAATCAGCTCAACATATTTTGGCCAATGCTTTCAAAATCGGTGGCAGTCACATTACATGAATAGTCCTAAACCCCAAGCTGCTTAGATACCATTGAATGTATAAATAATTGTCTCCACTTTCAGAACACCTGGCTGCTCTCACTGTGTTCCTCAGTGCTTGCAATAAAATAGTGACTGCTATGCTCTGGAACCCAATAGGTAAGGGTAAAGCCATTAGACTGTCCTTCGGTGCTGCACAGTGGATGCAGGGCTTTTACTTTATAAAGGACTATTTTAAGACTAGAGCTCCAATAGAAAGATGATGAATACAGCAGATTCTTCTAACACCCTATGCTTCCCAGAGGTAGCCCCACTTTACTAGGGGGTCCTCCCTTCCTATACCTTCTACAGAAATCCCAGGAAATCCTAGGAGGCAAGTCCCTGGGAACACATCACTTCTGTTATATCATCGTTGAACTATACACTCCTTAACATCAAAGTCGTATTTGTCAAGCAATGCATTTCCCTGCTCCTACACACGTTACCACAGCATTCTTCCTGCAAACAGTACATACTTTCCCAGCATAGTGAATGATGCTGAAGCCCAAGACACGGCCTCGGCCTGGCTGGAAGTGTAAATTTCCCTTGAAGCTGCTGTTTAGTTTATCCACAAACGTCTTATCAGTTGCCTGCAAGAAAGCAGATTTCATAATCAAATGATAAGGCTGATACAGAGACCTGATCAGAGCACATGGAAGCAAAACAAAGTGTTGGAAGTGGCCTTTGCTGTGCCAGTTTCATACTCTCTCTGACTCTCCACAGGGATGTCAATATCATCAGACTGTCCCTGATCTGGCTGTCCTGTCTCATCAGTCACACGTGAGAACACTTCTGCTCATCCTGCTCTTTAAAGTCACACTCTAACATAAGAGCTCCCTCTGCAGCCCAGATATTTTATCTCTACGTTCCCTCCGCCGCCCCCCCCCAATTATCTCTGCCCCCTATCTCATGCATACCTGAGGGAATGCACTCTGCTCATCCAGAAGGGACAGAAGCCCAAGTGGCTTGGCCAGGAGCAGATTCTGCAGGGAAAGGAGACACATTACACATATCTAAAACAGTACAGAGCATCCACTCTCACCTACACCACCCTTTGGGAGCTTCTTCCCAGGGGCATCTCCTCCCCATGATAGCAAGACTCCTCTCTTGGCTGGATGGAGCAATTCTCCTCTGTGAGTCCTCTCACTCACCAGAATAGGTTCATTATTGCTGAATGTGATAGTCTCCCAAGGCAGCTCTTCTTCCTTATAGGCAGCCTGCTCCAGCTGGAAAATGTGCTGAAACAGAGAAAAAAGAAGCTGGAGCACCCAGCAGACTTGGCTGGACAACCCTGAACATCTTCATTCCCACCCTGAGCAGAGGACAGAGGCGTGGCTCTCTTACCCATGGTGTGAGTGGCTCAAGATGAAACTGCTGCTCTGCATGCTCATCCACAAGCCTGTCATTCACTGACACTGGCGTATAGTGCAGAACTCTTCTCAGAGTGTAAGTGTCCCTTGCTCTGCCAACTTTGGTCACTGCTTGACCCTTCTGCTTCTTCCTCCCCTGCCCTAGTGGCTGCCCTGCCACAGCAGAGAAGGTTGCTGCTCTCTGCCCTGCTGTTCTAATCATCATTTCCGTCCTTCCAGGCAATGGACCTGTTTTCCCCCAAGCTCTCCTTCATATGCCAGATAGATCAGTGCTCTGCTTTCTCCACCACACAAAGTGAGATCACCCACAGGAGACTTACATGGTTGAAGAAGTGCTGCAGCTGCTCATTGGCCAAGTTTATGCAAAGCTGTTCGAAACGATTCACTGCAAAGTTTTCAAACCCAAAAATATCCAAGATACCTAAAAGAGGGAAGTAGACCACATTATGGAGCCTGCAAACCATCCCTGCAGATAGCCACGTACCCCAGCACGCAACTGAATCTCACATCACCCAGCTCTTGTGGCACAGGGGAACCCCAGTCAAGTCACCAGATAACTCCCCCTGGAGAACTAGTTAGGAGAAGCCTCACTCCCACCCCCAGCTCCTCTGCAAAGCCAGAGTGCCCCAGAACTACAACCTCACAGGTGCTTCAGACCAACCAACTGCTCAGAGTTGGCCAAGGTCCTACAGACTTAATGCCGCTGACTAGTATATCCAACACGATGATGTCTTTGATTAATGGATCCTTGCACACAATCTCTGCAAAACCTCATATTGTGCCTTTCCTTCGTTGTGGCTGAGGAATGCACATTTGAGGACCGAACAGGAGCAAGGCAGGCAGAACTCACCTATCTCACTCAGTTCCACCTTGGGATCCACATTCTCAGCCAGCAGCTCATTGATCTTGCAAACGATCCAGCCAAATACTCGGCCATACACCATCTTTGCAATGGAGTCCCGAGCATCTGCAGAGAGAGCAACAGCAGCTCACTGAAGGACTCCAGGGAGAGAAGGGAACACAGCACACAAGCTGGCTCAATACATCCACCTCTAGCAACAATGTCTAGTGGTTTATGAAGCTATTTTAAAGATCAGATCTCTGGATATTCTAAAAAGTGAATGATTGTCCCTGCCCTCTGTAAAGTCAAAAAGAGCTTTTTCACTCTGAAACCTTCACAATCTTTCTACAAGATCAGGTATGGCATATTAGGGCACTTGTGAGACTATCTAAAATGGGAAATTTCCTTTCCAGAAAAGTCCAGCCACTTTTTAGAATATCCAGGGACTTGCTTTCCCCTCTGCAGGTCTACTGAGTATGGATCCTCTCACTGCTAAACCAAGCAAGAGGCCCCAAGCTGTACTTGGAAAACTGAACAGTTCTGTTCTTCCTAGCCTACAGCTACCAAGTGCTTAAATGCTGTGGGCAGGAGGAGGATGCAACTGATGGAAAACTTGCTGACATTCTAAGAAGAAGGAGACCAAATTAACATGATGCACCTACTGATGGGAAATGTTTATCTTATTGTCTAGAGAGATGCAAAAGAATACGTTTGGGAAACAGAACTAGCCAATTCCCCATTTTCAGTTTTTTCTTTTGTTTATTTTAAGCAATAATCTAGAAATCATGGGATCTCATACCTTTTTTTAAAATTTTTAAAATCTTTTACTTTACCTGAACCTTTTGGTGCAGATTCTCTTGGATTATTTTCTTTTCTTATTGAAAGGGAAAATAACACCTTGGGCTTGCTACTTTAACATACTCCCCTTTCATCTCACTGCTTCCCTGATACTGTGCTATCTCATTGATTCTCTCAGCTATTTCTCCATCTGTTACCTAGAGCTCTGCACACTGCCAGCATTCTGCAACAGAAGCTTTCCCCTCTTTTGTACAAATACCTACAGTTACCTTCTAGGCTGGTCTGGGAGAGAAAGCAAGGCTAATTCTTTGGTTTCTCATTTAATCTCTGCAGTCTCTTGGAGATCAAACAAAAGCAGCATTCATGGTTCTACATGTCAGTAAGAGACTAAACAGAAAAACATCAATAAACTTGCCTCTGTGCAAAAGGAATGAAGGGGCACAGACAGACCTCTTTGTTCCCAACAAGTTGCACATGTGTGGGGGATACCCTTCCACCAAACATGGGTCAGTCTTTCTAGCCAGCACATCTGCAATTCATTACGTTTCTTACCTTCTGCCTGCTGCTGGGTGTGAAAACGCTGAATCTGCTCGCCTCGGGTCACTGACATTGTACAAATAAGGCATTTTAACAGGTCATCTTCCTCGACTCCAAACTGACCCTGGGAGAGAGGAAACCGATGAGCACAGTCCATAGTAAACCCTTGTTCTACATGTGGGGATTGCATCTCCTTGCGCCTGTGCAACACCCAGTGTAAGGGGGTCATGATTCAGATTAAGGCCTTTGAGCTCTGCTGTAAATATTACTGTCAACATCTCGCAGCACTGGAGTCAGAGCTCGGAGATCTGCGTTATCCCTGCAGTGACCACGCTCACTCTTGCACCCTTTCTGAAATGCTTTCTGTTTTGCTCTTCCAGTGCTGCCACCTTTCACCTTCTCTGGGAGCCATGCCAGTCCCCACTGAGTGGTTTAATGACTTATTAAACAGCACCACATGGAGGTGAGTGTGCAGGTACGGAGGGGTCTGAGCTTCAGCAGACATCAGAGTCACACGAAACCACTAGAGACAGGAAGCAAAGGGAACTCAGAAACAACGGAAGCCCTCCATGATAGCTTTAACAGGAATTCCTCTCCTATGGGCAAAAAACAAGGAGCAGACTTTAAGTAAGACAAAAAGAAGCTGTCTGTTGTAGGCGGTTGTTTCAGGTATGGTATAGGGGGGAAAAAGGCAAAGAAATGGAAATGAAACCAAAAGCCAAGGGTGCTGGAATTTCAAAGAGGTCAAAATAAAAAGACACAGAAAAGGCAGAAATATGTTACACTTCTGTTCTGTGTTGTTAACAAAGAAGGATAATGTATCCATCCCATATAATAAAAATGGGATGGTCCTGGTGAATATATACTTCTTAATCTGTGATAATTTCATGTGAAACAGTAGAAAGTTTAATTCTGGATAATGAACAAAAATTGATAGCAGTTAAGGTGGTATCCTTGGACAAGGTCTGTCAAAACCATGGAACTAGCGTTCAGATACTGCACACCTGAATTTCTCCAAGGCATGATCACACTTAGTAACTTATAACATTTAATTTTAAAAAGCTTGTATTGTATGAAGTCAACAAGGCACGTGTGATATCGCCATATGCAAGACACTCATTCTAGACACATGAGAAATAGTAGCTGGGAAGTGTCTCTTTGGGAATGAACAGCAGCGAACACAAATGCAGTCACGGGGTCATACTGTGCATTTCTGGAAAAAACTCCTTGTTCTTCAGGAGCCTTCAAGCTCTGAAGCAGAAACTTCCTCTGCCAGCTCTGGCAGGAGCAGCTCCTGCAGTCATGCTGCCAGTGGGAACCAGCATCATGTCTGTAAGGTTTCTGTCAGCTCTTCTTGTGACTCACCGCTGCAGCCTTCAGCCAGCCCCGGGAGGCTTCACTCACTTTTACAGACCCATTGCTTTCCTCAGGCTCAAAGGTCACATTGCCCAGAGACAACACACCAGCCAAGATAGCCTGCATGTCCACTTGCTCCTAAAATACAAAAGAAGGGTGACTGAAAACCTATCAGCATGTGACACATACAACACGGAGGCCCCAGAAGTTGGAGAGGTGAGGGAAAGGCACAGGCAGCCTGTGGAAAAAGGCTCCACACAAAGTCTGACAGACTCAGGTGGTTTGGAAGCAACATGGAAAATCCAGAGGAGAGAAATAGAACTGAACCTCAAAACAGCAGCCAGAAAGAAACCCTATGCCTGCAGGAAGCACAGAAAATACATGACCCCAGAACTGACCTGTTCTTGGAAGCCCACCATGTCAAGGGCATTGCACACCTCTTGGTATTTGTGCTTCCAGCGCTGAGCTACATCCTGCGTACCAAATCGTCCACTTATGTACCTGAGAAAGTGTATATCCCATATAAAACTGTCACACAATCAGCACAGCAAGTCAGTCCCAAATGAACAAAGTAGATCAGCAACAGTGGAGACGTGAAATGGAAAGAAACTTTTCCAAGGTAATGCAACAAAGAAGAGACTCTGGACCTCCCAGTTTCCATGATGACCCGTAAGATCTCTCATGCAGCTCTGTGCAGATCCCACTCCAGCTTCCATTCCTTTGTCTACCTGTACCAGGCTGCACAGACAGAGCCACAGGGCAGAGGCATAGGCTCCATTATGCTGCTTTCCCCTCCATCCCCCATCACAAAGAGTAAACTAGAGTCTGCCTTTAGTACCTGTAGAGTGAAGGATCCAATAGCCCATACATCTCCTTTTCCTCTGAAGAGAGCCCAGCGAACATGTAGTAGAAGATATGGAAATTCCTCTCCCCGGTATCTTGTTGCACTACCCGTGACTTCTCTAACAGGTACTCACTCAGCTTTGCACCTTGCACTGCACACAAGAAGGTGACAGCATAAACATTGCTCTCGGTGACATGAAGCTCACTGGGCTGTCCTGCCGCTCTTACTTGGCGACAGGAGCACAGAATTGTCTAAAATAACTTCCTTGTGTGCAACACCCTTCAGGCTGCCCAGCACCCTGGAAATGGGCTTCTTCATGCTTCCCATCACCTTAGAGATGTCTGCTCGCCTCCTTTAGCAGCAATCAAGGCTTCTGGCACTACAGGTACCTCCCCTGCACCATGACCCCCCATATCCTTCTGTAAGATTTTACTTAATTGCACACCCTTCCCAAAAGGAGTCAAGTGTCAAAATTTCACCCTCCACAAGTTCTGGCTACTCAGCCCACTCCCTCTGGTGCCTAACCATCCCCCAGACAAGTAACTGCCCTTGACATTACCTGTATTCTTCTGGAAACGCAGCTGTATGTATTTTCCAAAGCGGCTGCTGTTGTCATTCATCACAGTCTGGGCATTGCCAAAAGCTTCAAGCAACGGATTTACCTAAAACAAATGAGCAAGTAAAGCAAGCATTCTTCAAATTAAGCGAGCCAATCTAACTTACTTGGAAAAGTTTAACTTCAGCATTTATTATTCAGCATTCAGCTGGAATAGGAACTACTCCATGAGTACTCAAGAGCACCTATTTTACTATGTCCTGGATAAAGGAACTGAAAGAGGCAAATGTAACAAAGACTAAGCAGCATGTGATTACTGAATATAAGCACAGTCAAACTGGTTTGATCTTATTAAGATCATTGCCTCATTTGTTAAAAGATAAGGTTGGTATAACAGATCTCCACAAAGCATCTGACACGGTATGACTAGGTAATTTGATTGCTATACTACAGCTATAAGCAAGGTAAACGTGGCACTCAGTAAATGTAAGCATGATAACTTAGCTACTGAAATTTGTAGACAGCGTAAGGCTCAGGACAGTGAATTATAAAGAAACTAGCAGAACAATCAGGCCAGCTGGGTAAACTGGATGCAAACAGGTCAAATGGCAATTTTACCATGTGAGGAAAGAATGTCTGCTGACTGGAAGAACGATGCCTTAGGGTACATGCTGGGCCTCCAGATGGACACGACACTGTAATCCCAAAAGGGCTAACCTGGCCCTTGAATACATCCACAGGAACCAAATAAGGTTACTATTATCTCTTCTGTCACCTCTGGTTTTTCTGAGGGCAGCTCACCTGGACTGAAGTGAACTGTTTCCAATGGAGAAATTACAGGCTGGCTACAAGCATTGCCAGTCAAGTCTTTCAGGGTCCATTAGGCCAGGCACTATGCTGAGCAAACACAGCTATCCTGCTTCCTGAACCTGCTCAGGTCAGAGGCAGCTTGGTGGTGTGGCCCAAGCCAGCCCTAAGTGGAGCCAGCAGGTATATCAATGCTGCATTCCCACAGTGGAACACAGGCATTCACCTCGGATCTACCGTGGATGACACCACACTGAAATAATATGCCATTCCAGAGCCCAAAGCTTGGCACAGTGTTTACATGGCAAGGTCTTGGTAGCAGAAAGGGCTACGGAACTGGTTTCTGTAAGATGCCAGAAGCTTGCCCCGTGTCCAATGGAGCCAAAGGCAGCCAGCTCCAAGACGAACCCACCACTGGCCAAGGCCCAGCCCATCAGTGATGGTGGGTGGCACTTCTGGGATAATGCATCTAAGAAGGGGGGAAAACCTGCACAATTGCAGCTGGAGAGAGGAGTGAGAACATGTGAGAGGAGCAGCCCTGCAGACCCCCAGGTGGGTGCAGCAGGAGGGGCTCCAGGCGCCAGGGCAGAGATTCCCCCACAGCCCCTGGTGCAGCCCATGGTGGGGCAGGCTGTGCCCCTGCAGCCCAGGGAGCCCACGGGGGAGCAGATCCCCACCTGCAGCCATGGAGGAGAGGGGCCCAGGCTGGGGCAGGTTTGCTGGCCGGGCTGGTGACCCCATGGGGACCCACGCTGGAGCCATCTGCTTCTGAGGGACTGCACGCCGTGGGAGGGATGGACCCACGCTGGGGCAGTGCGTGAAGAACTGCGGCCCGTGGGAAGGACCCAGGCTGGAGCAGGGAGGGGTGTGAGGAGTCCTCCCCTGAGGAGGAAGGAGCGTCAGGGACAGCGTGGGATGGACTGACCCCAACCCCCATTCCTGTCCCTCTGCGCCGCTGGAGCGGAGGAGGGAGAGAAAATTGGGAGTGAAGTTGAGCCCGGGAAGAAGGGAGAGGTGGGGGGAAGGTGTTTTAAGATTTGTTCTTATTTCTCATTATCCTACTCCGTTGTTAATTGGCAATAAATAAAATTAATTTTTCCCAAGTTGAGTCTGTTTTCCCCATGATGGTAATTGCTGGGAGATCTCCCTGTCCCTATCTGGACCTACAAGCCTTTCGACCTGTTTTTCTCCCCCTGTCCAGCTGATGAGGAGAAGCAGTAGAGCAGCTTGGTGGGCAGCTGGTGTCCAGCCAAAGTTAACACCACGCCCCCGAAAGATCTCTAGTTCTACAGGAAACCTGAAAACAGAGGACTTTAAAATTAAGTAGTCCAAGAATTCATTCTGCTTAATCTATCACATGGAAGGTAAAGTTATGATTTGCTCAAAAAATCCCACAACTCCTTGGGGAGCAATTCAAGTGGAAATACTTCAGACCAAAGAGACAAGTATGTTCCAAAATCAGCTAGCAAAGGTGTACGACAACAGCAAAGATTAAGTTAGCAGGTATGTGCCTGACAGTAAGTATAAGCAGTCAAGCAAAGGTGACTGAAGGCTATGTGGATTCTCCCTCCCTGCATACCATTAAATCAAGAGTTCATTTTTCTAATAAAAGTTCTACCTCACACAGGAAATTATTTGGAAAAATGCCCCTAATCCCTTGTCACAGAGAACATGATAAATGATTGCAATAGTTTTCTGTCATTTAAGATACCACTACCTTCCCAGCAAACAGAATTACAGACCTACCAACCCTATTAATTTGTGGTCAGCTATTTACCATCCTTATCCACTGTTTTCTTACATGTCTTATGTTTTGCTCCCTGACTTCCAGTGGGGATTCATCAGCAGGCTTCCTGAGCCTGACAAGAGTTGTCTTGCAGCGGTGTTACTTTTGCATCTTCACGCACCATCCTGTAATGACCTACCTGAAGGATCTGCTGCTCCAGTTGCGAGTTGCCTTTGCATAGGTTCATTATGTGCTGCAACAATAGCTTCGTACTCTCTGTTTTCCCTGCACCGCTCTCTCCGCTGCCAAGAAAAAGCAAAGGAAATTCCAGCAGCTGTAAAGTGTTGTTGTTCTGCCCCTTATGTCTTAGTGCCCCATCGCCTGAGAGCACTCTCCTGCCCAAGAGTTCCACAACTTTTTCAGCTACGCTGCATGTGTGAGTACAAACTCACACCACCGCTTTGTGCTGCAGGTCCCATGAGGTCCTGATCCCTCCCCAGGGGAAATTTTTCCCCATCTGCAAGGGAGTACAGATATACTCCATACTGTCACTTCCAAACGGGGTGCATCAGACAGACCAATTGCTCTGCTTAAGAAAAACTATATCTAACTTCTGGAAAACAACCTCTGATACACTGGCACCCCCACACCTGCTGGAGTGGACGACTTCCTCTTTCTTCAAAGAGATTTTCCCCGCCCATCTCATTCCCACAAGTGAGTACTGATCTTGAGACACCGTGGCAATCTCAAATCTCAGGTGCTTCACACTTTCACAGGCATCACCCAGTTGAGAACGTGGGCATGCCGCCGCAGAGCTGCCCGCACACCCACAGTGGCAGTGGTGTACGTCAGTCTGCCGTCACACGTGCCTGGCACCTCCGCCTCCAAGTCAAACAAGCAGCACTTGGAAAGTGCAGTTTCACCAGTCCTGGGAGGTGGAAGGCACAATCAGCAAGACAACGCGTCCTTGACTGACATCATACCAGCAGAGAACTTCAGCATATGCATACAAAAAAAAAAGCAGCAAGTGCTGAAGGGATACTTGAGGGCAGGTTTCCGTTTCCGCACCTGACCTTTGAGCATCTGGTGTGGCTTTACTGCTGTCGTGGTTTAACCCGGCTGGCAACTCAGCACCACGCAGCCGCTCGCTCACTCCCCCCCCTCCCCCAATGGGATGGGGGGGGGGATCGGGAAGGCCAGCCTGTCCCGAGCCGCGAGCAGTCCCCGAGCCCCGAGCAGTCTCCCCGCGACCGACCGACCGAACTAACCGCCCCCCCCCAAGCATGACGTTATATGGTATGGAATAGCTCTTTGGTCAGTTTGGGTTAGCTGTGCTAGCTGTGCTGTACTCCCAGCTTGTTATGCACCTGGGCAAGCAGGAGAAGCTCAAAAAGTCCTTGAGTAGTCTGAGCACTACTTGGCAACAGCTGAAAACATCAGTGTGTTATCAACATTCTTCTGGTACTAAATCCAAAACACAGCACTATGCTAGCTACTATGAAGAAAATTAGCTCTATCCCAGCCGAAACCAGGACAACTGCTTTGCAGCTCCCAGTGGTGCTGTGCTCGGGGTCAAGTATGTGTCATAGGTGGCCTAATACCTCAAATACTACAACAGATACTCGATCTCAAGTGCAGATCAGACGACCACCATCAGAATACGCACAAAGAAAATAAGACCCTCTAGCCAGTTGAGAACACACCACCCAGATGGAGCCTGGGCGTGGTATCTAAGATGTTTTTTGTTTTCAGTGACTTCCTTCTTCCACAAAAGCACTCCCATGGTTCACGCTTCTCCTTGTAACCTCCAACAAGCACAACAGCTTCACCAGGTCCCGCAAACGCTTCCCAGCTGCAGGTGTGTACCTGCCCCAGGCTGCGAAGAAAAGTCACCTCCAGGAGACCCAAGTGCTGTACCACAGCATACCCAGGCTTTGACTAATGTCCCTTGGGATTGGGAAGGCAAGAAGAGCCAGCAGAATTTTCAGCACAGGACAACTTTACTGCAATGAACGTTTGTCACCCAGGGGCAGCCGCTGCATTCAACATCAACCTCTGAGACATGCCATCCAGACCTCATGACTAAGTTGGAGAGACTAAAGAGACCATGAAGAACAGTACAGCCCGGTGCGCTCCGTGCTGTTCTGATGAACTGTGATCTAACAGGAGTGACTTCCTCCTCTCTCTCCATCCCAACTTTGCTCATGCCAGGTAACCTTTTTAATGAGTGTTTCACCAATCGTAGAGAGCAAAACCATGAACTTCCTGTGATAGCAACTCACAGCCAAGTTAACAGGGTTGCAAGATGCCCAGGAGTAGCTTGGACTTTCATCTCTGAGACACAAACTGCTGGCAGAAAACAGTCAGGCCACTGACTTATTGCCCATAGGTTACTCTTTCTTGTCTTTCATCTCCCAAGACAAATACTATGACTGTTCTCCATCTCCAAAAGCCCGACCAGCGGCACCTCTTCCACCAGCTGACTCCACAGCCACCACCTCATGAGAGCACATCATGTAAACCACAGGCACTGATGGCTTGCAGGCTAGAGAAATGAGTGGGGCTCAGGTGACCCTCAAAGTCAGCTCCCAGTCCCACCACAACACTCAGCAGTGATTCAGCAAGTCATTTCCACACCACGTAGACTGAAGATACCGATAACATGACCTGAAGGCCAATATAAAGAAGGGGATATTAAGCTGAACAAGCTAGTCATTGACATTTTAACTGAGATGACATTTAAACTGTTCTCTGCAATACCCAGAAAAGGCAGTTAGCGTTTTGAGGCTTTCTCCTTGATGCTGTTTGATGCTTTCTCTGCTAGTTAATATTGTTTGAGGCTTTCTCTACAAGTTGATGCTATCTGCTGCCCCGCACCGTTTCAGCAGAACAGCAGTGACATCATGGAATGAAACGCTTGTGACACTGGTATGCTCTTTGGTTACAAGAGCCCATTTTTTTCCCTTCTAGTGCACAGAACTGCCCATGACAATAAAATTTTTCCTGACCAGATTCCCAAAGGTCTTAGGGGAAAAAAAAAAGTTTCTGTTTTTCTTTCTGCTTGCTCTTTGGTTACATATGGGAAGCTCAGCTTTGGGAAAGCAGGTCCCTTCCGTTATGTGTAACCTTTATTACAAGCAGTTAGAGTGGGAGTGGTGTCACCAAAGAAGAGCACCCTATGGGTTTCTCCAGAGCCGGGTAAATCTTTCCAACATCCCTCCAGAAGCAGACCCGACATACTTAGCTGAGTTACCAGCACCGGCAGCCGAGCTGCTCCACAAAAGCCAGCTTTGTTTGCCACGCACCTCCGTTCGCGACCGGCCCGCTCTCTCCTGCCGGGAAAGCCG
>NW_009267230.1:2100221-2107304 GCF_000687185.1 Egretta garzetta
GTGCGGCCCCCGGAGCTGGCCTGCCGGGCCGTTAAGGCCTCTGGGGCGTGGGGAGCGGCTGGGCTGCCGTAGCAAAGCGAGGTTTTCTGAGGATACTCAACATGGGAAGATAAGGAATGTTGCAGGGCGCATTGCTAACCGGGCACCATAAGGGAGTTAACCGTGCAGAAAGCATTCGGTGGTTTCTGCTCTGGGTCCAAGACGAGCGAAGCAGGCTGGAGTGTGTCTGTCACCCATAGGTGAAGGATGTTCCAGTCTGCCCATGGGCTCCAGGCGACTCTCACCCTACAGACAGTTAGAACGTGATACCTTTTGGGAATGATGGGAGCGTTTGCACCACTTTATGCGAGCGGGAGATGGTAAAACCTGGTGTAACTTCTCTTGTCTCTTTGTTTTTTGGGTGTTTTTTTTTTTTTTAATTATTATTTGTTAGAAGAAATCAGGCTGCAAAATGAAAATCATGACTGCAACCTACCCTGGCTAAAGGCGCTCTGCAAATGGTAACGTTTTGGCCTGTTATTAGTGGGTACTTTGCAGCTGCATGCCAACGCTAAGCTCTTGCGTGGTGTTCCCTGCCGCGCTGCCGCTCCCTCCGCAGGGGTGCCAGGTCTGCCCTGCTCGACCACGGCGTGGCCTCAGCTGGGCTGCTGGTTGTGTCATGAGCAAATGTGAGGGTAAACCTCTGAAGAAGCTCTTGCTACTGCCAGATACTGTGCATGTCCCTCAGCTGTCTGGACGTTTGCTAACTCATTAAATGAGTCTTGGTACTCCTTTGATGTGAATGAACCTTGTGTTTCAGACATTGACTTAGATATCTGAAATGTCTCTGGAAGACTGCGTTTGACAAACTCCCTTCTCTGCAACGACACATCTTTCTGTATTAGTATAGCTCGTCCATGTGGGAGCCAGAACTTTTGTGGAGGTAGCTCAGCTTGCAGGGAAACTTCAGGCTTCATGCTGTGGCAAGCGTGCAACAGCCTGTACTGCCTTTTGATCAAAAGGCAGAGCAATATTTAACCGGTGCTATGCTAACACACGCCTCTCTCTCTCTGAGGGAGCTTTTTTCTCTGCAACAAGCCCATGATGCTCTTGCAGAAGGGAAGAGCAGCAGTGAAGCTGGTTAGTAAGTGGGTAGTGTGATTCACAGCAGTTGCTCAGTCTCGCTCATCTCTGAAACCACAAATTACTGTTAGAAAATGGCAATGCAAACCACTTGCTCCTTGGGAACCTCCATGGGAAAGCAGAAAAAGAAACCCGGAAAAGGTGCCCTATTTCTCTGCCTCCCATTCCCAAGGCAAATATTATGGCTCTTTTCTACTCCTGCCTGCAGTATCTCTTACACCCACTAACTTCCCTGGGTTTATTGAGAATTTTGCACAAACAGTGGGGCAAAGCACAGGAAGCAGTGTTTGTGAGTGGGATTGTACAGTTGAGGTTTGCTTACAGACGTATCGTAATGCACTGCTTTTGATTTCATGGTCTGGTCTTTCTAAGACTGTTCCTCTAGTTGATGCAGGGCTCCTGTACCCGTGGGTGGGAATGCAGAAGTAAACTGTTAGTAACGGTTGCTGGCGATTGACTTCCCTTCTTTCATAGCAAAGTGTAGAGTTTGTAGCTCAGAATCCTACCCTGTGGCGTAATTATTCTTCTGTTGTGTGTCCGTCTCTCTTGGCTCTTCACAATCAGTTACCTTTCGTATATCAGCCCCAAGGCTGCCATGAGTGACTCGTCCCTGCTGTTTATGGCTGGAGCAAACACTGTGGAAGAGCAGAGGGCTCGCTGGGAGAGAAAGCGCAGCCGAACAGCCAAGGAGCTGCTGGAAACTGAACACAAATACCTTGAGCAGCTGGATTTGGTGGTCACAGTGAGTATTTTGGCCCCTTCTGATATCTGGGTACCTTCAGGCAGCACGTACTTATTTGTGTTGTCATGCCACTGTATGGGGGACTTGCCTTAAGATGGCTGAGATGCATGAAACGACGTGACACAGGCAAGACAAAGACAGATTATGAACAAGGTGGTGAAAAACAGATGCTTTAGGAATACTGAAATAGACTCTGCCAGTGCTGTAGTGCTGTTCCACGTGCTTACAGTTACGGTCAAAGTTACCAGGAGGGCTTATATCTGATGACAGATATTAGGTAGGCATTCACAATATTTGATATCCTTTTGAGCTAAAGAGCGTGCAGGCTGTAACTTCTTGCTTCTGCTCTGTGCTATGAATAACCTTTGAGTGACCTGTGAATTTTACCTGTTTGAAATGATTTCTTTTTTTCCTACTTAGTTCTTTGTGACAATCTTAAAGGCCAAAGGGACGCTGAAACCTGCTGTGTTGGAAACCATATTTGGACCCCTGGAATCCATACATTCAGCCAGCCAGTAAGTGATGTCGTTCCTGTAATTATATGGGGAGGACCCTATATTGATGAGAAAGTAAGATTTCGGGAAATAAAGCTAACACCTTGTAAAACAGGCATTCGCTTCTAGCACTGCTAGCCATGGTGGCACTTGCAGTTCTACCTGTGACATTGCTGATCTGTATCCACGCATCTGGATGCCCAGTTGCTCTCTGGGTAGTGGTTTAAACCCAGTGAGTCTGCCCTGCGGTATTTTTAAAGGATGTTTTCTGTAGGTTACTCTGTGACCACCAAGCATGTATTTGGCACAGAAACTGGATATGAGGTGGAGACTGACAAAGGAAGGTCAGCATAGGAGCGAACCAGAGGGAGCTGTGGAAATGCCATCAGTAATGTACTCCTCACGAGCTATCTTTGCTCCTTGTGCACAGTGTTCTGTCGCTTCACCTGGAGAGAGGGAATTTGGGGCCAGGATTGGAAAACTTCTGTCAGAATTTTGAGCTTTATGGCCACTACGCTGAGAATTTGGAGCAGGCAAATAAAACCTTGAAGGTAAAGATCTCCTTTATTCTTCCTGTTTTCTTCATGCTCTTTCTCCATTCTGTGAAACAGCTACATCCTTCCCGTTTTCTTCTGTTTCTGGAGAGATCAGTTTTCCTTTTTCTGGGCTGCTGCTATTTTCTCAGCCTTCCATAATAGAATGGTGAAAATTTCTCTACTTATTTACAGCTTCAGATGTTTGAAGCTTGTTTCAGGTGTTTGTGTATGTATGTGCATATGCTGAGCACAGCTTTCTCAAACAGAGTTCTGTATTTACTCCCACTCCTCCTTGGCTGGCAAGCCAGGAGAGCTTGCAGTGAGAACGCTAGGGGACAGTGATCTCTTTCTGGAGAATTATGAGGTCCCCTAGTCTTTTGCACTACCACTAGCTGTAACCTAACAGTGGGATTTTCTTTTCCTTCCCAATTTTTTTTCTATGGTAGAAGAAAAATTTTTCCTTCCCGCTTACCTCTCCATATACAACCTGTCTTCCAAGAAATTTCAGAAGGATATATTTTTATTTCAAAGTCCTGACAACTGTATTTGGAATTTAAACCACTAGGCTTTCAGTTTTTATCCATGCTTGTTCCCAGCTGCAGGATGTACTGGGATGTTTCCCTTCTGTTCTGTTTGCATGCACATATTCACACTTTTGATTTCTTAAGAGAAAAAAGCCATTTTGGATACTTGCCTTGAGGTGATGGGAGTATGGGGCTGCATTGCTTTGTCTTGAAATGAGTGGCAACAAGCCACAGGTGGACTCCTTCTTTTCCTATCTGAGTCAACCTTCCTTTTTTTCTTTATTTCCATTTGCTGAGTATACTGGTTCTGTAGTGCTGTGGATATGTGAATATCGCTTCCATTACCCACTGGAAATGGTCGTCAAGAGAAAGGGAATTGCTTTCCCATGGCCACAGAAGTTGTTGATGCTTGTGTTTAGGCCTGGAGTCCTGAACTCTAAGTTTAAGAGTTTTAAGAGTTCCAAGCTCTGGTGCGGACTGGAGGACATATTTCGTTCTATAGCCTCAAAGCTATCTGCCTTTTCTGCTGCATACAGGAGCAATTGAGGAAAAATAAGTCATTCCGACGCTTTAAGAAACTCCAGGAGACTCGACCTCAGTTTCAAGGGAGGAAGCTAGAGGATCTGCTTCCGTTGCCCCTGCAGAGGCTGCACCAGTAAGTAAGCAATTCTGTGTCTTCAAGGTCTTAGTACAAGAGGAAAAAAGGAACTTAACAGTGTCTTGGTTGCTATAGGAGGTAAAGCTGCTTAACGTGTCTCAAAATCAGAGCATATGGATGGCAATGAAACAGACCTAAAGACCTGCCTGTAGGGTGGAATCAGTGTACATGGATGGGAGATGATGCAGAGAAGTAGCTGTGTTTAGCCGTGGCTCCTAAGCCCTTCACCTAGCTCTTGGGTGGAATTGAAGTGGAAGCTTTCTATCATCTCAATAAGCTACTGAAGTTAGGCCCTGAACAAAAGCCCGCTGTCTGAAGTGCTGCAGAGTGATGCTGTCTGCCAGAGATGGTCTTGCTCCACTTTTGTGCGGGTTGCTGACCCGGAGCATTGTGACTCTCCTCTCTTGTAGATGGCTGCTTTTGGAGAGACATGAGATGAATGAACGCGGGGGAGCTTTTCTCCCCTCTCTGGTTATCAGGGCCATATGCTTTCCCCAGATTTGGGGCCTACCGCAGTTGTGTGAGCCTGGAGAGATCCGGTCTGGGTTGCTGCATTCCCCCTTGAGGCATCTTAAAGGTCTTTTCCAACCAAGGCGATTCTATGATTCTATGAGTCTATGATCATCTCTCCTCTGAAGAGGCAGGCTGACCACACGAGGCGAGCGCTGCATGCACTCAAGGGCTGCCCTTGCTCGGGGAGTGGGTATGTGGGTAATACAGAGCACAGGTAGTTTGCTGGGAACCCAGCTGCTGCTGCTGTAGATCAAGTAGCTGCTCTTCAGCCATGGTCTTATCCACACTAAAGCAAATTTGAGAGATTGAGAGCCTCGTTTCTTTGAAAATAAATCGGAGTGAGCATACCATAGTCTTTCAGGTAGCTTTATGTAACCTTTTTAGCTCGGCAGAAATAAACATAAGCTTTCTTTTTGCTGTAATTCTCTGGATCGTTCCTTTAAATTTGTTAAACTGCAGTGTATTTGTTGCTGTCCAACTCTTTGGAAAAATAGTGGCTTTTTAACAGAAGGTCTAATTTTTTCATTAATAAGGTCTTTCATGTTCAAGTTTCTTTGAAACTCTGTTACATATACTGCAGGTCATGTGACTTCTGCCAGTTCGTGAATCTTTTCAATGTGATATTTCTTCTGTTATTTCAGACTGAAAACAGTTTGACTTTATTGGGAGAAAGCGTTTATGGAGATCTGATCCTTTCCAGTGAAGACTTGGAGAGGAAAAAATTAAAAGGCGGCTCCTAGTTCCTATAAAATGCCTTTATTTTCTTGTGTGGGTAGGAAACATACGGTATGAATGCTACCATTCAGATATTAAAAAAAAAAAAAAATTGTTCAAAGAGAAGTTTGTCTGTTATTGAAGGCATTTTTATGTGAATGCTAAGAGTCTCATGAACTTAAGTAATATGTGAGGTTGCTTTTGTCAGATCTCCAGGAAATGCCAAAAGCTTCCCAATGTATAACATACTTGAGTTACTTTAGTTGATAAATTTGAAGGTAAAATGAATGTGATTGAAGAATTGTGACCAACAGCCGCTTGGTTAGACCTTGGTGTGTATTCCATCTCCTGGTGGAGTGTTGTTCATCATTCTGTCACTAATAGGAGATGCTGCTGTTCCTGGTATCTTTTTGTGAAATAAACCTGCTCTCTGTGTTTTAGGTACAAGCATTTCCTCAGAGACCTGCTGGAGAACACCAGCCCAGACAGCACTGAATACCAGAAACTTGCAAGTATGGTTGCACCCGTAGATGCTGGCACTTGGATCAGTGTTAGCCTCCTTGCTAATAATACTTTGGTTCTCGTCTTCTGTCTGCTTCCACAGGGAGAAAAATCTTTCTGGGGTTCTAGTGGATTACTGTTTCCCTTTTCCATCTTGATGAAGATGTCTCTGAGAACACACTGGGAATAAAAATGTAGAGTAACTGACTGGGGAAGTAGCCTAGGGGTTAGGTGTGAGAAATGGCAGCTCTAGTTTTTATGATGAGGGTGGTGAGACACTGGAACAGGTTGCCCAGGGAAGTTGTCAATGCCCTGTCACTGGAAGTGTTCAAGGTCAGGTTGGACAGGGCTTTGAGCAACCTGATCTAGTGAAAAATGTTTCTGCCCATGGCAGAAGGGTTGGACTAGATGAGCTTTAAAGGTTCCTTCCAACCCAAACCCTTATATGACTCTGTTGGTCATGTGCCTCAATTTTCTAGGGTAATTCATGTCCTTCATACCATATCTACTAGCAGTTAACACCACTTGTGGGGCACTTTTCCTGTCTTTGCTTCCAAATCCAGGAAATTATTCCTCTGTCTAATGTTTCATTGGCAAGTCAATGTTTTCTAGAACTGCAGAAGTGTTGGTTGGAGAGAGGCCTCCGGAGGTCATCTAGTCCAATCTCCTGATGAAATTACTGAATAAATCTGTTGTTGATGCTTGGTTTAAAGCATTTGCTTCTTAAGTTCATCTTATCTTTTCACAGCAAGATAGATAAGGCGTAATACATACTCATTTGCGATAATCTCAGAATATGCTGCTGTAATTTCAGAGGCCATGAAATCTGTTTCTGGGGTATCTCAGTGGGTCCAAGACGTCATTTGTAAGAGAGAGAACTCATTGCAGCTACTTCGGGTTCAGAAACTGCTCAAAGGACAGAAGACTCAGATTTTGACTCCAGGTGGGTCTTACTGACAGCTGTTTTTCTTCTGCCAAGGTGAGATTAACTAGAGATAAGCTTGCCTGCATCTCTGACTCAACTCGTATTAACCAGTTTTCCCCTTCTGCCCAAGTTCCATAGATGGGTGGTGAAGAATATAACTGGTAATTCAAGCATTTTTTTTTCCTTAGTGAAGAATTTTTGAGTAAGGATAAGCAGCAGCTTAATTGCCTGACGTTCAGACAGGAGGAGCTGATGACATGTAGTCACAAAGTTAGTGACAGGAACCTAAGGAGGTCAGGAGTTTAAGTCCTGGGTGAGAATGAAAGACAGACATTAAATAATTTTGGAAGAGCG
>NW_009267230.1:2107316-2114410 GCF_000687185.1 Egretta garzetta
TGTTGTCCCTACTCCATTGCAGGAACCATAGATTCCTGAGTGTCAAGAGTCCAAGGACTGTGGTGTTTTTTACCTTAAGCTACAAGCTTCATGGACTTCCGCTCACACCCTTCACATGAAGAATCTTCTTGTATCTGCATGGTTAATCTGCCAGAAATCAGTGTTTCTGTTGATCGCTGAGATGTGATAGCTGTCACAGTCACTGGCATGTGAGGTCATCTAATTGGATAATGAGTTTCTTTATGACCTCTTGTGTGACTGGGTGCTTCTCCATGCCCAGAGTGCACTCCAAGCTACCTATGGAATATTGTGAGAAATGTGTCCAGTCTGGGCAATTATGAAATGGTCACTTGGGGCTTCACCTGTGCCCTCACTAAACACTGCTATTGCAGAGGTTATCCATAAACAGTGCTGCAACTAGAGAGGAGTATTAAAGCCACTGTGTAAAGGTCTCTAAGGCACTTGTCAATGTGGTTGTAATTCATACATGTGGATTTTGGGGCGAAGAAAACATCTCCCAGTGGGATGTGGGAGAGAATTGGGAGAATAAAAGTGAGAAAACTCGTGTGTTGAGATAAAGACAGTTTAATAGGTAAAGCAAAAGCTGTGCACGCAAGCAAAGCAAAACAAGGAATTAATTCACTGCTTCAAATCCACAGGCAGGGGTTCAGCCATCTCCAGGAAAGCAGGGCTCCATCACGTGTAACGGTGACTTGGGAAGACAAATGCCATCACTCTGAACATCCCCCCTTTTCCTTCTTCCCCCCGCTGTATATGCTGAGCATGATGTCATATGGTGGGGGATATCCCTGGGGTGAGGTGGGGTCAGCTGTCCCGGCTGTGCCCCCTCCCAGCTTCTTGTGCCCCCCCCCACCTCCTTGCTGGTGGGGTGGGGTGAGGAGCAGAAGAGGCCTTGGCTCTGTGTCAGCCCTGCTCAGCAGTAACGAAAACATCCCTGGGTTATCAGCGCTGTTTCCAGCACAAATCCAAAACACAGCCCCATACCAGCTACTGTGAAGAAAATTGACTCTGGCCTAGCCAAAACCAGCACAGGTAGAAAAAGAGGTTATTTATCAGAGGTTATAATTCTTGAAGATGCTCAGTCAGTGGGCAGATTAATTTACAAGTCTCCTTCGCATTCTTCATAGAAACCTTTTGGTGATGTTGGCTGAAAAGGAGCTAACACAGGTGTGCTCTGCTTATACTGAGCATGAGCATGTGTGTGGGGTGCCTGGGCACATTGGGGTAGTGCCTAAGTGAAAAGATAAACCAGTTTTCCTGAATGACAGAACTAATAAGATAATCCCATGAAAAAAACCCAAACCTAAACATTCCCCAAATGTTACAGCTATACCAGAGATGGCCATTATTTGAAAGCGTTGGGTCCACTTTTTTTTTTGTTTTGTTTCTGAATATTCTGAGACATGTAGTAGGACTAGTGTTGAGGGTCTATAGACACCTTTCCATTGTTTATAGCTGCCTTTCGATTATCTAGGATAGAGAATTGTGATGGTCATGTTTTCCATTAGCTGGAGTAAAATAGGTACCACTGGATGTGAGAAGCAGAAAAGTAGGAGGCAACTGGGTCTTGCTGGTTTTGGGCCAGCTTTCCAGAAACAAGCTAGCATTTGCAGAACTGTTAAGATTGCATCCTGTTACTAGGAGGGAAGAGGTGAGAAAACTTAACACTATAGATTCAGAGGAAAGGGGTAGCTTTGGAGTTGGGTATCTCACATTTGGCAGTGCCTCTGAGATGAGCTGCTCCCAGTTAAGAGACCCTGCTTTTCTTGCTGCCTTCCATATATAGGGCAAATGCTAGAACGTAGCCAGAACTGCCTCCTTAACATAGCACACTGTTCTGTCATCCCTAGCTTCCCTAGGGATGTTCCCTTGCCCTCCTTTCACAAGAATTTTCTAAATCACGTGCCCCTGGGCGTCCTGAACACGATCTATATCCTAAGACTTCTGTCACAGTCCAGCTCAGACTGTATGCCAGGGAGTCTGACCACAGCTTAGCCTGAAGGAAAGTTGCCCGTCCAGCCCCACGCTGCTGACACCTTCCTTCCATTTGTTTTTTAACCTTGGACTGATTCCTGCACCTTGCCTTTCTCTTTCCCAGTTTCTTATTCAGGCAAGAGGAGTGGTTACTGTGGAGTAAGCTAATCGGGGATCCACTTGCCTCTGTGTTTTGTCACTTGTAGCATACTAAGTAAGACACAATCCATAATTACAAAAAAATTGTGTTGTTTTCTGAAAAGGCACTTACTAGCTCAGCAAGAATCTAAGGCACAAAAGAGAGTGGCTGAAATTCTTTGGCAGATCTTTCCCAGACTAGGCCAGATGTCAATACCTTATTATGGCTTTAAATTTTTATAAATAATCTTACTGGCAGGTGCCTTTGTTATTCCAATGAGTTGATGGCTGTCTCGTGCATTAATCCTTCTGGTTAGAGGCACTACTTTAATTATTCCATTTTGTGTGGATGCCATTTTCTTTTTATTGCTGCTTACAGCTAGGTCTGTCCAACTTTCTCATTTTTTTTCCTGCTGGTTGCTCTGCTCTTTGTTTTATTGTAATTTGTTTCATGGGTAGATGACACTGGACCCTGTTGTGTAAGAGAAGGTTGATAAGGTGGCCTATTCAGACCTTCCTTTTAATATGTTGTTTTGTACCCCCTTTGCTGTCTTCTCATTACAACAGCAATCTGCGTTCTGTAAGCACTTAAATACTGGAGGTCCATATGTGATGACTGTGATGTTATTTGTTTTTTTTTTTTTAATTGGCACGCATATGCATTCAAAGCAAGGGAAAAATAATAAATATTCAAAGTTTAGGCTAACTTTTTCACCACTAATGACAAACAGTTGGGCTACACAATTTAAGATAGTTCATGGTATGTTTTCGGAGGGTGTATGTTAATTTAAAGGTATGCATACCACTTTTAAACCATGTTTTTGTTCTGGTCTCTTTAAACAGACTTGCATATCGTAATATCCTCTTAATTAACATAGCAGATTTATAACAACTTCAGTCTGCTCCTCATATACTGAAAGTTTTGGGTTGATTACTGCTTCTGCATGGGTGTTGTCGGTGCTGCTGAGCTGGCCCCAGTTGATACTCAGTGCCTTCTAGTGGCTGGAATTGATGTAGAACCTGGTAACAGCTAGTGAGCTGTATTCCTGTTTGTCTCATTACATATATTCCCCACCTCACCCCCGTGATGATCTGACAACTGGCTTTATTTCACTTGCTCCCTTTATTTCCCTAGGGCGCTGGTATATCCGGGAAGGTTGGCTTTTGGTTGTGCCTTCGAAGGGAGAAGAACTGAAGCGCAGGATGTTCTTCCTTTTTTCGGATATCTTTATTGCAAAAAAACCCGCCGGCCTGTCTACCCGCTTCACCAGTGCACAGTGGATAAAGTGTTTGGCCACACACGGAGCCAGGGAGGGCTCCTCAGTGTAAGTCTTCCCGCTTCTTCCGCAGAAGCATCAGTGGGGTCAGGCTTGCAAAAGCCTGTCTCGGCAGCAGGACGGAGGTGGTGAGAGTGGTGACAACAGTAAATGCATGAACTAGTCTGAGTTAGGGCAACCTTTCTCTTCCGGGGTGATGTAGGATCTTTTCCCTTCATGGTGTAGGCCCTCCTGAGCACTCTGGGGTACAGGCTGCTGGCTGCTTCAGTTAGCTCAGGTGAGGAGGGTTCCACAAGACTGACGTGCCCTCAGCAGAGCCCATAGTTGGGGGGACAGCCCTACAGTCACATGACAAGAAATACGCAGCATTACAGTGGCTGCGGACTGAGCGGATCGAAAACCCTGAAAAACAGGATGCAGAAGGATGTGGGTATTGTCACAACAGATATTGCTCGTGCATCTAACTCCCTGAGGGCTGCAGGGTCTTTGACTGGGGCGGCTGCCTTGGGTAGGGGATTCAAGTTCAGGTCTTCCTAGGCTGCAGCATCTTGGGCAAGCTGTGATCTGTCAATGGTAGTACTGGAAGGAGCCCTCGTGGCAGCTCGGAATAAGATAGAAAACTGGACGCAGAGCTGCCGAGAACTGTAACTGCTTACTTCCAAACACCCTGTTAAGTCAAAGTGAGCTGTCATCTGTGGCTGGAAGGAATGGACAAGTCTGGCTCTTGCTCCATACTGTCCTGCCTCTGGCTTCTCCCAGTACCAATGCCCAATTTTTCCATCTGGGGAAAAAAAAAAGTTAGAAGTCACCATGCAGGGCTGAGTTGAGTTCAATGGTGGTGGCTCCCCTTTTATCAGAGTTGCTGCCTTGGCAAGGAGTGCCACGGAGTGGCACCAGATTCTGTTTGCCTTTCAGCTTTCCTTTCCACACAAGACACTGTTGTTGATGTCCAGCGACCAACAAGATATTGATGACTGGTATCGGAGTCTCAGAGCTGCAGTCAGGTAGGCATCTATTCTCCAGAGGTGGGAGGGCTGAGGGAAAGGGGCAGAACATAAAAATGATGTATGGACCTGTGTGTCTGCGTGTATTACATGGTTGTAAGGCTGACAGAGAAGAGCTGACTGGCGGCCAGGTTACAAGGGAATAGTAAGAACAGATTTCATGTAATTAGCCGTGAGCTTTCCCTTTGTTTTCCTCCACAGGCAGCTGAAAGCCTGATCCACCCGAGTACAAGACAGACTGGCAGGATGGCCGCCCCTCCTGGTAGAAGCCTACACAATCTCAGGAAATGTTTAAGGACATATAGTAGGAGAACTGCATTTAGAGGGGCTACACGCTGTGCTTGGGAGGTTATGAAAGCTTTGTCAGCTGTCCTAATCTTAATAGAGATATTGCAAAAAATAGGTGTGCACACTAAGGACTTGTATGTAAAAAATCTGTGTGAAGGTTTTTCCTCAACCTAGCTTAGAATCTTCTAGCTTTTATATGCTTTTTTTCCCCTCAGGTTATTAATTTAAGGACAACCAGAAGAGAGCCTGACTTGCTTTCCCTCATTAAATGTTTTTATCCAACTGTCTTTCTAAGTCAGCTTTTTCACATTTATTTTTCTATGTATGTATCTACCTGCTTTTGCTTCTGGGTGCTTTGATTGAAAGAGATGTTTTGGGTAACATGGGCACAAGACTGTGCTTTCAGCTAGTGCTACAGGGTCACGGTCATCTTCTGCCCTTGAGCTATTTTTATAATTCATATTCTTGAGTTTTTTTAGACAAATACTTTGACAGTTATCGCCCCTCCTCCTCTAAGTGACAGCTGGGCAGATCAAGGGAAAACGATTCTGTGGTAAAGTCCTGCCTCCCAAGTTCCTCATCGATCCCACAGAAAAATTAACTTGCTGAACTATCTGAAATAAACTGGTAGGTAACATAGATTTATGCATATCAAACAGCATTCACATTTCTGGTCTGAAACCTAAGAGAGGATGCAGGTGAAACAGCACTCGCCTCAGCCTCCACGGTGTGCAGTAGCCTCATGGCTTGGAAGTGCTGCAGTGAAAAGCTTGGGCAGCACCTGCTCCTGAAGCACAGGGAGAACCTCCAGAGGGCTACAGTCAGCATCCTGGGTCATCGACCACTGGCAATGTGCTACTGTTCAGTTTACTAAGACGAAAGACCAATTTAAGGAAAAAATAGAGATACAGTATTGTTCTTGAGTACTTCATTAAAGCCTCAATGTGCACATTTAGTTATGCGGAAGCTGCAGCAACAGCAGTTCAGTTCATCTCTTCTATTGAGGGGGAAAACATCTGTTTGAACAAGATGCCACTTTGCCACTGCAGAGTGCCACGGGAAGGGCATCAGATACACAAAGATTAAGATCTGTCCGAACATTGACTTCTTAGTAGTTTGTTTTTTCTTCTTCCTTAAACAGTACCACACATCTTTAATTTCTCAATGGAATTCATTAGAAGTGGTACTGCGTGAGATCAATGTCCTGAAGAGAGAATTACCAAATCTCAAATTAACATTGATTTTTTTTTTTTCACTCAAAAGCTACAGCTAGGACTTCCAAGTGCTAGCTGTACTTGAAGTCACAGAACTAGTAATTTAAGTTTCTTATCTCCCAGTCGTTACATCACTCTCTGAGAAAGTTCTGCTACTCTTCCTTTTTGTTCTAACAGGGTAACAGAGATTTCTTGCAACCCTACGCCTGAGATACCTACCAAGCTCTTGGTAGAGATGACTATTAGTCTTGCCCACATTGCCTCCTTACTATAACCCAAATCCCTTTGGTACTGCCTCTTTTAAGACTTAATTTCAGTGCTAACATCCTAGTCAGTGCTTCTGAAACAGCAAAACTAACTTGTCCTTTCAGAGCAGGAAATTCAGTGAAAAGCTGCGCACCAGCTTCTAGAAAGCACTGTAGGTCTGTCACAGTGGAGAGGCTGCCCCAAAGAGCAGGGCTGTTAGACCAAAAGCTGTAACAAACCCAGCCTTTCCTGCAGTAAGTTATTAACTCATGTGTGGCAAGAATATAATCCAAATAGAAGCAAAGTCACTTTCTGAACAGAGTTTATTTACACAGAGAATATCAACCATTAGGGATCCCAGCTTGATTTCCTTCTCTTGCTGAGTCTCTATTCAAACCCCAGGAAGACGCAAGTAAGCTTTGAGCTTGCACCTCTGTTGTGGCAACTCAAAATTGGTGATCGACCTTCAGACCTCCCAGGGCACTTCCCATTCCTGTGCTCCAGGACAGCAACCAGGTGGCTGGTGCACGGGCAGCTCAGGCTGAGCCCCGTTCCTGCGCACGCATGGGGCCTCCCTCAGGGCGGAGGGGGATGCCTAGACAGGGGTGCCCTCGGGGGCCTGCGGGGCTGCCGCCTGCCGCATGTCCTCCCGGTAGCCCTTCAGGAGCTGGTTGAGCAGCGTCTTCTCAGTGTTGCGGCGCGGGCAGATGAGCGGTGGGAAGGGGTTCCCCTTGAGCTCGATGACTGCCATCTTGGCGCGGTCAAGGCCATCCCGGTTGGGGATCTGCAGCAGGCGTGTGTAGCTGCCGGGGTGGGGCTGGAACCGGGGTGCCAGCACCTTGAACAGCTTGTGGATGAGGTCCTTCTCCTGCGGGGCAGCACGCTCAGCTCCAGCGCCGGGGCTGCGGGGGGCAGCGGGGGATCTGGGGGGG
>NW_009267230.1:2115593-2162026 GCF_000687185.1 Egretta garzetta
AGGCCGTCCGGAGCCTTAACCTTACTCCCCCCTTTTCCCAAGTGCCAGTGTCGGGGTGCCAGAGGAGCCTCGGACCCCCGTATCCCATCCCCAAGCTGGCTGCGCAGAAGCCGCGTACACAGGCAGCATGGCCTAAGGCTGCGGGAGCCAGCACTACGTCGCCCTCACCGGGTGCTGGAGCTGCCCTCGTAAGGGCGGAGGTGGGTGCGTGCCTTATTTCCCCAAACACAAACCCACGCCCTGTTCTGCAAGAGCTCATGCCCCCCTAGCGCTGCTCCCGGCAGTGCGCATGGTTCAGCTCCGAGAAACATGCTAAACCACAGAGTAAGGAGGTTGCCTGCTACTTCTCTCTTGCAGTCAACAGTTTCGTATTTCAGAGAATGGATGTGTAACAAAAGCAGCTACCAACAGTGTAAGAAAAAATATCTTTGTTATTATGAATACATCATAAAATCACAATCATTTTATACACATTTTAGTATTTCATATATAAATAAAGTGAACAGTATAGTTACTTGAATGTGTAATAGGAACAAACATACGGATTTTAATGTGAAATTAACAAATTATTGGATCCCCATATCCCCATCTTTTGCTGCTTGTCTGGTGCTTAGTGTATTAACTCTGAAATACTTCTATGAAGAAGGTTACTCAAGCTATGATACCAACAATAACTCCAGGGATTACCTTAATTCCATTTACATTCAATTTTCTTCTCCTTTTCCTCATTTAGCCTGACTACATGGGAATTCTGTGTCAGTATTCCAGCTTTGCAAGAAAGACTAATCCTGTATTTACTTGGCACAGTGTTGAAAAACATTTTCCAGGCTTTACTATTTTGTTAAACCCATTAACAATCAGCATTTTGCCATCACTACACAGTCTTGCAAATGTTTCCATTAAATATATTTCTAATATTAATAAAATAACAAACTCTTTATTATCCTTCTGCTTATAACGTGATGTCTTAACATCAAAATAATATTTCTTTCTAATAAAATTATACATAGTATTTATATGAAACAAAGTTGTCATGTGCATGAACCTAGACATGAGACTAGGCACGAGTGTAGATGTTTCTATGTTCTTATTTTGGATTCTTGGGCGGGGGGGGGGGGTGTTACTTTAGGGGCCACAGAGTAATAAATACTTTACAAGGTAATGACTTCCCTGGGACCCCGGTAACCAAGCTTAAAATTGGAAATTATTACTCTGGTCTCGTTTTATAAAACTTTGGGTATGCTGAAGAAAATGTCACTTTTCTATGTGAGTGTCTGTATGTGTTTATCCAGAAATCTTAATGAAATGTTTCTGATACAATGTGTTATGAAAGTTACCATACAATTAATCAGAAATAAAATGAGAAAGGTCTACGCAAAGACATTAGCGGGACGCAGGCAGAAGGCTGAACCTTCCCAGCCAGCTGTGCTCAGAGGGGCTCTCCCTGCTGGAGGAATTCCTGTGCCTTCTGAAGTGGACTTGTATTTACCATCAGGTCCTTTCCTTGTTGCTGGGACTCAGCTGACAGCTTTGGGGCAGGGAGTCTGGGAAGAGGAGGGTGAAGCACAAGACAGACCCAAGGAGCACTTTCCTTCACCTTTTTTTTATGGAGTAAGCATGTCTGTTGGAAAACCCAGCTCTAGATGGTGACAACCAATGATGCAGATTCCAGAAAGCAAAATTTTTGAGGTTTCCATTCAGAAAGGCTCGTAAACATCTGCCGTGTTTCATGTTCATAACTCTGTAGGACAGCTTTCTGTACTTAAGAGTGAGGCATGTATTTCAGGTGCCTTTCTGGTCCAGTCCTGGAATTTCCCTTCCCTGGATGTTTATGCACAGCAGGGCAATCGTCACCGACCCCTGAGTTTGATGGTCAGACTGTAGGAACTTCTTGCATTTGGTATTTGTCTGTATTTGAAAGCAGAGCTTAGAACTAAAGTAAGTGCCTTTTTTAGAACACACCTTCTTGTGGGCAGGGGGCAGTAGAATTTGCTATGAAGGAAGTCACTCATCTTTATCATTAGTCGGTATCTGATGGTGCAAAAGCTTGCAGCTACTAATTCTACAGCGGGAATCAACTTGATCCAGCAGGTGATGGAGTGTGGTGGTAAGCATATGTGAGAGTTAGATCATTTGTACGAGTTACAAATACAACATTCGACATTGAACAAACTTAGAGTTGCGTATTCACAAGTGAAGTTATTTATGCCTACTTGCCTGCTTGAAATTAAGAAAATAAGACATAAATGCCTCACTTCATACTGTCTTAAGAGGTTTCTTTCAGCCTGCTGTGTATAAGACCATCCCTCTTTCGGCCACAAGTTCCTTCCCAAATCTCACTGATTTCCCTATTGCCTGGCTTACAAGGCTACCTGGGTCTGGAGCTGCTGGGAGAGCCCCTCCCAGAGGAGAAGCCCAAAGACTGCAGAGAGTGCTATCATTTTTTCTAAGCTATCCCAGTGACTTCATCATTGCTATGTAAATATTGATATACATACAACTTGAAGAGGAATACAGAGCGTTAATGTTCTTAAAGCTAATGCCCTTGCTTGTGGCATAGTGATAGTAGGGAGTTGGGAAACAATTACAGGAATGAACGCATCCTCTTAAGATAATATACAAAAGATATAGACAGCCAGCTGTTTATACAACATGACCTGTACCGGGGGGTGTAGGGATTACACCAACTACCTTTTGGCCCAGAGAATACGGAAGAGAATCCAAACCTTTACGGGTTATCTGAAATATGGGCTTATATTTTTACCTGTATTTATTCTGTCAGAACATGCAAGGCCCTGAAAGACATGGCAAAATAAGAAGCTTTTCTTTGCATTTGTGACATGGGCATGACCCAGCACTAAACATACCATAGAAGTAGCAGCTACACAGATACAGCATTGAAGCTTTGTGCTTAATATACTCCTTTATCTTCTAAGCATGTCAAAGTCCTCAGCAGCTGTGGTAATCCAAAAGAAATGGTAACATACATCACCCATGAGGTATGGTCTAACTTGTGCATCCAATTTTCCAGTGTAAAAAAAGGGCGCTCCCTTTTATCCCCTTTCACAAATATTGGATCCGACATGCAGAACCTCACCTTAGCCGCCCTCGTACCAGTTGAAATGTTTTGCCATGTGCACGCCTGCACCTACTCGTATTCTTCATACGCCCAGCCAAATACACTGCACCTCTGTATGCCAGTTCCATGAATGTCATTTAGGTCGCTCTCACGCAGCAGAGGAACAAACGGATGGAAGCTCTTTGCAGATACGAGGCCTCCCTGGTGTCTCAATTTCACTTGGACTTCAGCATTTCGCCAAGGAAGACATGCACCTACCGGAGGTCAGAATCCAACTCCTTCTGCAAGGCTGGGATTGATTTTGTGCTTGCCAATAAGCCTACCTGATTCACTTATCCCCGGTTTTCCTGCTTTATACATCCCCTGTTCTCTTGCTCATCTTTGTGTAATGTATCCAGCATAAATCCGTTGAGGAAGGGAAGTGGCCTTCACACTGAGCAGTGGGAGAATGGTAAGGGAAAAGTAGCATTAGTTTAGGATAAACACATCGTTTTGACTCTCTTTGAATGCTACTCTAGCAACACAAAGCCAAACAATTCCCAGATCAACAAGCAGCATCCTTCTATCAGTGCTTCACCACATTTTTTTTGCCTTTTTCTGCCATGGTGCCACATAACAGATGATGTTTCACTTACAGCTGTCCTCTGCTGTGAAACAGGGATCCACTCTTCACACTCTCCTTAAGCCTGGGGACAGTAGCTGGAGACGTGAATTCAGTGGCATAATACATTTACACAAATAAAGTAACTGTGGACCAAGGTTATCATCATTGATGTCGTTTAGGGATGATGTTCAGCTACCCCTCTACCCCTAGAAAAATTTGGGTACTGAGTCATTTGGACATAGAATGCAAGGTAGGCAGATGAAATGCTGTGGTCTGCGCTATTAGCTAGAGCATGCCTTAACTGTATTATATGCTAAGAAGGTTTTCTTGATAGTCTAGGTACAATGCACAGTGCAGGCTTGATGGTATGGAATTACTGGAAGAGGGCTACCATGAACCAGGAAAGCTAGAGTACAGCAGCATGGGGAAAAGCAGAGAGAAAACTGGGAAATAATATATATATATAACTTTATATATATATATTTTACATTGTCAGTGCATTTTTATATTGAACAACTCTAAAGGGGCTCTATTTTTCAGTAGGCATAGCTAAGGATGGGCTGCCTTCTGTATCCTGGAGTCTCTGGGTGCTGCCCGTGGTTTGTAGTCTTCTCCAGATCCAAAATCTACTGTGTCATGATAGTTTGTAAATTCCTGAGGTAATGGAAACTCCTCTGTTGATGAATGAGTCCTGTGTCCAAACACTCTCTCTTGCAGCTCAGCGATGTCATTTCTGATGTCTGCCATCATCAGCAATAGGAAATCAAATGAACCTGGTGGGCCCTGCAGTCACAAGGCATGGTCATTAATAATAATCCCTTCACGCTTACAGTTTTCAAACAGGTTGATAGAATTACTCATACAGGGGTAACTCACTGCTTCATATCAACTGCCAGAAGTTAACAGTCCCTTTTTGAATCAACCTGCTCTAGAAACATTTTCCAAAAGAAGGCAAATGTTTTTGCAGACAGAGCCTACATTTACAAGATGCTCAACCCTTTCGTTACTTAACAATTCCTTTCATGTATTTGCCTCCTAAGAGTATCTTGGCACACCATGGGAAGAGAGGAAATAAATCTTGGTTCCCTGTGTTTCTTCTTATTAAACTGATAGACATTAAATCCTTAGAATGATTAATCATCAATTATATAATTATATATATATACGCATATATATATATAATTATATACTTCAAAAATTTTCTCAAGAATGCTGATATTTGGACGGTATCTTTTCAATATCATAACCCTGCTGCTGTCCATCACTTACTAAATATATTGGTTATTACAATGCAGAGAGTATCCATCTGGTTTTATCTGATTTTAGAAAACCACAATTTCTTTTTAGTTGACTTCACACCGTAAAGTACACTGTTTAATACTGAGGACACCCTACTGGGCATACTCTTAAAAATCCATTCTACCAATGAGAAAACATTGTAAGAAATACATTTTAAAACAATTTCACCTGAAATAAAATTTTAAATACTCATCCTTCTCCTGATTACTTTTTCAAAGCTTATAGCTTCCCAAATCCCAAAGAGAGACAAGGGGCAGGATTTTAAAAGGTTCCAGGGATCCAACTCCCATTAGGAGCGGTGGCGGAACGGTACTAACTAGCGCTCTGCACGAGACCTCATGCTACTGCCTGCCGAGGATGTCCCACCGCTGTCATAGGGTGCAGGTGGCTTCAGTGTCACACCCAGAAAGGCAGGAGGTGTGTAGGCAAAAACACTTGGAAGAAAATAGGCAATTAATTTTCTTTCCAATAACATTTTCTGTGCATATAAAGTATCTTTCACTGTGCTCTTGACGCAGGAGAGGTTTTTCTTTTTTCCCCTTTTGTCTGACCTGTTGTTAGCAGTCAACATCACTCTGTTGTGGAAATTCCTCCTGTGAGCAATACTTACAGGTATCCCCTTTGGTCCTGGTGCACCTCGCTCCCCCTGTAATCAATACCACCTCAGTTAGTTTGCTGTGACTGAAGGAAACAAAAAAAATCACAGTTTGTCTCTGCAGACTCCCTTACTTACTGTCCCCAGACCAAGGATCATCAGCTTACGCTGGCTTCGAAAAAGAAAAGAAAGTGAAGGAGGAATGCAAGGAAATTGCCTCTGATTCTAGTGGACGCAGAGTTGGGCACTTCTGATATTTCTCCTAGACAGCAACAAGCAAACCAGTTAACAGGAGAAATTCACAAAAGAGCAGTCTAATGAAATGGGCTAAAGCATCAACATTTCTTCATGGAAAGCCAAAAGAGCTGCAGAGAAAGGAAAGGAGGCTTCTTGACAGATAGCCTGGCAGGGCTGTTTGCAAGACTTAAGGAATGTTGATCACAAAATAGCAGGAGGAAGACACAAAGGGATAGAACAACAGGGCGTTTTCAGCTTAGTGAAGGGAATGAAGTGGCAAAAGGGTGTGACTGCAAGTGTGTAGAGATTCTCTCTGGCAAGCCTGCATGTCACATGTGCATGTGCCCACATTATGGAAAACAGTACCTCTCCTCACCTTGCTACCATCTCTCCCTGGGGCTCCTGGTGGGCCCTGCAAGAGAAAAGAAAGTGTTCACAAGGATGTGAGAGGTTGTGGAGCTAAGACCAGTTATACATGACGGGAGGTGAGGATACTGACCACGGGACCCCGTCTGCCCTGCTTAATATGTGATATGTCTGGAGATGGGCCCATAGGTCCCATTGATCCACGAGGGCCAGGCTGTCCGGGAGGTCCAGGTGACCCAGGAACTCCTTGACTCCCTTTTGGTCCTGGAGCCCCTGCAATCGACAGCAAAGGTTACCTGTCAGGGAAAGCTTTTGGGAGACTTCACCAGTGCAAGCAGTGGGGACTGACTACTTTTTGAACCACCCAATGGACCGGTTGCCTTAACACACCCAAGTGCACAACAACACAACTGACACAGCAGTCATCTGAGACATTACTCCTCATCATAGTGACTATAGGAGATCTTCAGAAAACAATTAAACCTTGTGTATACAAGGAAGCCAAGATTGCCACTGCCAGGTGGTTAGGGACACAGACTGGGAATGGAAAACGAAAGCAGAAACGCCTCATTTTCACACACAGAAGAAAAGAACAAGTCAGATCTGAGAAACACCTCATAAAAAGAAAGCCTCAGAAAACTCAGGGGTTGAAGGCATCTGTCTACATGACTGGCACAGAAGCAAGCCCTTTTTAGTGGTGGGTTGCACCTCTCTTTTGCCCGGTACAGTAGCCAATGTGTTAGGGGCAAAAAAAGCCTCTGTTCCTCCATTTTGCTTTATATGCTTTTCAGCTTCTGCTAGTTGCAGCAGAGAATGTTAGTTTTTAGGAAGCAGATGGGCAACAAAGCATATGTTTAGCTCAAGAGAAACACTATGAAAAGCAAAACAGAAAATCAGGCATCTGAAACCACAGTTGCACAAAATAAAGACCATAAAAGTGCCACTAGCCGAATTACTTTATAATTAGAGGGGAAAGCACTTTTCTTCACACTGAAGACATGTGGAAGACGCAGAAGATGAGAGGCCGGTGGCCCCTGAAGAGCACTGTTGGTAACGGCAGGGAGGAGGAGGAGGAGGAGGCCAGCGGGGAGGGTTTTCAGGCGGAACGGGCAATTCTGCAGGACCTTGGACAGCTCAGTGATGGGGACGTCAGAGGGAAGCGCTGCCGAGTCAGGCCTACGTCAGAGACTGCAAGGCGGCGCACTGTGCGGTTCAGAGTCTGACGCAAACCTCCAACCACACTGTCCTTGCACTTAGGGCATGCTGAAGACTGGAGATGCTGGTCCTCCAGGAAAATGCGAGAGAAACTCAAGAACCAAAGCAAGATTGCAAAAGCGGGGATAAATGGGGGCAGCTCGGTAGGGAGTAGTCAAACCTTGTAAGGAGTATCTGCTAGTCCTCTGTAAGAATCTTCCTGAAACACAGAACAGTGCTAAAATTCCTTGGGTTTATCGCTAACCCCAAATTAGATCCGCGTTCACCACAGTCTGCAAAATTTTTAGCCTCACTGCCTGCAGGTTGCAAGGTGTCTGGCTCAAATTAGAGCTCTAGGAACTCTCTGCTTTTCTCATTGTTTCAAACCTTAGCAAAGAAGGTGTGAGTGGAGTTTTACTTTTCAGATTCTTTTGAGTCTGGAACACACATAAAGCGAACCAATGAATCCTTGCAAAACCAGACGAGGAAGAATAAAACAGTTGGCACAAACCCACTCAAACCGAAAGCACATTTTCTGCTCTAGTGATGACAGTGAGCTAAAGCAGTAGGTATTCTTGAAATGAAGTGGAGAGTGTTTTAAGACAGAGTTAAAATACAGGAAATGACAACTGAAGCAGGTGAGATATCCCAGGGAGAGGGAGAAATTTAACACACAGAGGACAAACACAGCTTGCATGCCAAGAAACACATGGAGACTAAGACACGATGGATGATGTTAAACAGCTGGCAGAGGCTGACCATAATGACCAGAAAGTTGTTTTTTTTTTTTTAATTTAGCACCAATGCAAATATAATAATAAATATGAAACACATGAAATCCTATCACACTGAAAGATTGAAGCTTAAAATTTTTATTTGTGGCACTACTGCACACTCACATCCCTCTGGTCTGTATCTTACCTGGAGGGCCTTGTTGGCCAGGCTGGCCTGGGGGGCCAGGGATATATGCATTAGATGCAAGCACTTTTTCACCAGTGATCTGCTTGCTAAGATCAGCAGCGTTATTTGGTAGCAAAGCAACCTGCCAAAACCAAAAATCACTGTAAGCTCTTCATCGTTCTGCTTAATAAATCACATTATTGGTTAAGCTTTAATGTGTACAAATAATGTATTTAAATATGTCATTGAAATAATCAGGAAAAAAAATGTGACTGTGTTGAAGCCTATGACAGCAGTTACTCCTAAGCTGGCCAATGTGATTTTTTTCCAAGTATGGACATGAAGGTTTCTGGAAGATCCTCTCATATTTTGTGGTTCCAAGGGAAACTGGCTCCCTGACCCTGCAATGGGACCTCCTTATAGGTAGTCTGAACCCCCTGGGAGGATGTCTGGGGACTCTTATTCTCACCCGTACATCTTTCTGACCGACCACCTTGCAGAAATTTAATGAGAAAACATTGTCATGGGGAGTAACAGTCTACAATGCCTTTCCAGAGGATGTTTCGGGTGACCCATGGAGACAAGTCAGGTTTTGCAGAAATGGTACTTTCTGTCTTCCACACACGGGGGGTGGGGTGGTGGTGGGGTGTGTGTGTAGCATGAGCTCTGGGTAGGGGATCCTAGAGATGATCCACACTTCAGGTATTGTATACCCAGGAGGTTGCCCAGGCTTCAAAGATGCCACATGAAAAACATGGCACCATTTCATTTTAAGGCATTTGTTCATTCTGGTACTTTCCTTTCCCTGGAACCAGCACCCTGATGTTTCCTGTGAGGCTGTTCACCTTTCGAGTCACCATGGAAGTACTGCAAGTCAATCCAAATGGAAGGTAGGAGAAATTCAGGAGACGCACAGCAACAAGTTGCCAAAAACTTAAGTCCTATAACTTCTTGGATCTTCTCTTTTCCCTTATCTGATTTTTCCTCTATTCATTTACTGCCCTGTCTCAAGACACCATTTGCTTAGACAGTTAAGTTCTCAATTGCTGCACGAACCCCTAACTTTTCATAGGTTTCAGTGACAGCCTCAGATCTTTTGTGGATCTGGCCCCGTGACCACTATTTAACCCAACAGGCGTCTGGGTCTGCTCTGCATAGAGACACAAAGCTAAAATAAGTGAGAACGTAAGAATAATTGCACACTATGGTTTAAAATGCTATTTTCCATTAAATCATATTTTAATTATCCATTAAACATTAATTTTCCCAGATTGAATGTATTTATTAATTAAATGTATTTAGAAATACTCTGCAAATGTTTAGTCTCTCCAGAGACAGCTGAGGGGAGATGACAAGCCAGGAGGCTGGTCTGCAGTGAGGAAAGAAGCTTATTGACGGTGAGTGGCTGCATGTAGAGTTGGGAATTTTGCTCTGCCTAACAGAACTGAAGAGCTATTTCAGCAATACCAGGGCAGATCTGTCCCCGGGTCAGCTTTGTTGCTGCCATGAATGAATTTGGCTCACTGGGTAATTTGATGTTGGATTCTGTAACACTTGCGTGGGAGAGCTGCATTAAATAAAATAGATGATGACTCCTGCTATCTGACAATGCTTTTAATCAGCTATTTGGAATTCCCTGCACTGGACTGTTCTCAAGACTCCTACTTGTTTCTGTAATTATTTGATATACACCCTCCTGCCCTTAGTGCAAACCTAATGTTTGTAAAGCACAGGAAAAAAAAATAACACAATGCACTTGCCGAACATTGTACAACTGGGCAAATTTCTTTTGGCAAACAAGTTATTAGTTAAGGAACGCACTTTAAGGGTAGCCAGTGCTGCTTGCAGTTTGAGGTTGGATGCACAGAACAGTTCCAAAAGAAGCAAAAGTGCGGGGGGAAAAAAAAGTTAGAAATGATGAGACAGTTCCTGGTGGCATTTCCAAAACACCAGTTTGATTTGTCAGGCTGGAATTTAAAGCAGGATGACAGGAATACAAGGATTTATTGGCCATTTTGGGGGAGCATTGCTGTTCCAAGGACAAGATGACTGCACTGAAGGCAAATTAAGTGACATGATGTACATTCTACAGGAATTCGGAAGATTCACTTCACCCCCACACAAATCAGTGGCTGGATGAGGTCAGCACTTCACAGAAGCCCCACAGGATGTTGCTTGTGTGCTTACTCCTGTGAATCTGCTCACACAGAAAACAGGGATCCAGCATGCCTGCAGCTCTGGGGTGGGCTGTCATCTTTGGTTTTCCAAAGAAAAACATCTTCTTTGTTTACCAATGACCCTGCAGCTTCCTCAGCCAACATCCCAGCCATTGCAGCACAGAGAAAAGCGTGGGACTGCTGAATGTAAAGGGGTACTCCATGGGTCACAGCACTTTACACCTGGGCCAGAAAAGGACAATTCAGTAGCTGGGGGCTCTCATAGCCACAGTGGCCAGGGACCGGCATGAGGAGGTCCCGCTGGCCAGCTCTGTTCAGCACATTGCAAAGTTTTGTTGCCCAGAGGTGCTTCCACCCTGTCCAGAGCAGGGTCCTGGCTGGCTACGAATGCAAGGACCATCACGCTGCAAAACTTCCATTATGTGACACAAATCAGTGAAGGGCTCTGCAGTGCCAACGCTGACATGCTAAAACTGGGACACGGAGTTAAATCCTGCGACTACCTGAGAGCATTATGTTTTTCAGGCAGTTTTTGTGAGAATATTTTCAGTCTCACCAGTGAGTGTTTCTCTTTAGGGGTGGCCACAGTTGAGTGACAGATTAATTGATGGCCTCTTTAGAGCTTGTACTTAAATTTCTGATCAGGTCTTATTTTGGGGATCTATTGCTATCTCAGCTGATAAATAGGTGTCACTTAGTATATAGTCCCTGACACGAATACTCTTCAGGTTATATTGCAAATGCCCAGGCTGGAGAAAAAGGTGTGTTTAGTGGCAACAACTAATCATGAAGAGGATTTGGAAGTTTGTTCTTCTCTGTTGCTTAAATAATGACTTGTTCCTACCAGCAAGGCTGTTTTAAAAACTTAGTAAGATGAAAAAAAAAAAAAATCACGTAGCTGCTGTGAAAGGATCTACAGATGCTTCCCCACTGAGTCAGCTGGACTTGAAGCATACACTGGGAGTGCCAAAATACCCAGGCTCTAGTCTAGCTCTTTGATATCTGCTGGCCAGAAAATGGTTGTTACATACACTGGGGCCAAACCATGTGTTTTTCATGTTGACTCACATCCTCTTAGGGATTGGCTATACTTACTGGCCTAATTTCTATTTCACCTTTTAACTGAACCAGGATCCTGCTCCAGAGTGACCTTGGCTTTCTCCAACCACAGCTCCAAATCTTAACAGCCCTTGGAAAACATCTTTTTTTTTCCATGTGCGTGTAAATATTAGTGAGGGTAAATTTTAATGAAAGACAGTACTAGAAACAAGACTCCAATACGTTGTGTTGCATGCTGCATCTGAAGTTTTGGGTAGTTTCTGGGAGATCTGTGGTTTAGATGACTTTGACAGTGCTTCACAGGAGTGATGTGGAACATAGCTTTCTAATTAAGATGTTTAAACAAATCTGTGCAGTAGGATCCAGCAATGCTCCAACTCCAAGTGCTGAACTGCTTACTTGATTGTTTTAAATTGTTGGCTGTGTGTCAGATATCTTTCTCCTAGTTTTCCAGCTTTCCGCTCTTCTTCCTTCCAGCAAGGTCGGAGATCAACCTAGGACTGCCCACAGCCCCCTAATATTTCAGGACAGTGCATCCCACTGGATGACCATGCAAGGTGACTTTCTGTTCCTGATCCTAGAACTACTCTGTCCTGTATCTGGAATGGATATTGCAAACCTCTAAAAGGTATTGGTGCCATCACCAGAGGTAGCAGGACTTTCAGATGTAGCAGGAGTTCACCCTGTCCTTTCCTAAGGAGACACAAAACCATACCTCCCACTTCTAGAAGCACACCCCAGTTCCCAGTTGTAGGGTTTGCTGGATTAGATCCTTCACAGGCTCTTCTGCTAAACATAATTTTGCATAAAGTTAATTACAGATCTTTTCCAACCTAAATGATTCCATGATCCTATGAAATCTGAAAGCCTTAACCACAAAACTGAAGACTCATTCCTGTAAACTGTCTCTCTGGCAGACAGAAATTAATTTTCCTGTACAAAACAGAAAAACTTTGACTGCAGATATTGACAGATGTCCTCTCCAGAAGAACCTGGACATGGGGAGCGTCTGGTGAAGCACGAGGGTTCCTGTCTCCCTGGGCAGAGAAGCAGCATGAGGCCAGATCTTCTCTCAGCATGGACAAAAGCTCTCCTCTCCGTGGGGTAAAAAATGCTGAGGATATATCAGGGCACCATTTCTTCTAGCTCTGTCTGTGTGAGGCACGACCCAGGGGGCTCCCTCTGAGGATGCCAAATAGGTAAGTCCTGCTAGGAAGACAATTTTCTAATTTAGGCTATGGACCATGACAGGACTTATCTATGAGGCCCACAACGACAGGTATAGATGGTGTTAGTTTTCCAGAGTTAGTTTTGAATGCAGGTACCTAACAGTGGAAGCTAGACACAGAAAACTTTCCGTTAATTAAGGCCATTGATTTCCATCAATTCTTGCAGCAAACGATTTGGCCAACAATGTGACCCCAGATCCCTCCCTGCGCATCAGTGCAAGCCTGTTCAGCATCACGGACTGTGGCTGGGCAAACAGCCACTCAAAAGCATGGATCCTTTTTTAACCTGTTTGCTACTGTTTTTTTGAAAACCACAATTTCCATCACACATGAAATTCGGTCACTTCCACACTTACCTTCATCCTGATTCAGAAGGAAAACATGACATTATGTGATTTTAGTCATAAAGAGTGTCTCAAACCTCATCATATTTCATTTTAGTAAAGCATATTTCTTTCTTCCTAATATAAATTACATCAAATGAATTACATTGAATTGCATTAAAGGCAACAAGTGAATATACCAAATTGTGTTTGGACACAATGAAATTAAATGAGCACCCTGGGTGAAATAATTGTGTCTGGTAAGCTGCCTGGCGGAAAAAGACCTGGGGGTAGTGGTTGACAGCTGGCTGAATATGAGCCAGCAGTGTGCCCAGGTGGCCAAGAAGGCCAATGGCATCCTGGCTTGTATCAGGAATAGTGTGGCCAGCAGGAGCAGGGCAGTGACCGTGCCCCTGTACTCGGTGCTGGTGAGGCCGCACCTCGAATGCTGTGTTCAGTTTTGGGCCCCTCACTACAAGAAGGACATTGAGGAGCTGGAGCGTGTCCAGAGAAGAGCCACAAAGCTGATGAGGGGTCTGGAGCACAAGTCTTAGGACGAGTGGCTGAGGGAACTGAGTTGTTCAGCCTGGAGAAGAGGAGGCTGAGGGGAGACCTTATTGCCCTCTACAGCTGCCTGACAGAAGGGGGGAGCCGGGGGGGGGGTGGCCTCTTCTCCCTGGTAATGGGCGATGGGATGAGGGGAAATGGTCTGAAGTTGCGCCAGGGCAGGTTTAGGTTGGACATTAGGAAAAATTTTTTCAGTTAAAGGGTTGTCAGGCTCTGGAATGGGCTGCCCAGGGAAGTGGTGGAGTCCCCACCCCTGGAGGTATTTAAAAGAAGGATAGATGAGGTGCTTAAGGACATGGTTTAGTGGTGGGATGGCAGTGCTAGGTTAACGGTTGGACTTGATGATCTTAAAGGTCTTTTCCAACCTAGACGATTCTATGATTCTATGATTCTAATTACAGCCTGTCAACACGCATTGCTGAGAATACTCCTGCAGAACATTTCCATTTCAGAGAACCAGAATGTTTGAAGGAGGTGTCACCAGAAAAGGCATTACACCTGCACCCCTGCTCCTGGCTCTCCAAATCCTGGGTTTCCGGGTTATTTCAATCCTGCCCGAGTGCAAAAGGAGGCCACATACATGAGAAATTAAAGTTAAAGGCCAGGGGAAGCTTTTAGGTGCGTTATTTTCTACTTGTAAGGACAGAGGTGACAACAGAAACAGTTGGGGCTGAGGGGGTTTTCTTTTTAAAAAAAAAAATCAAAACTACTGTATCTTCTAGTGACGTTTTTGTTTAGCCACACAACTCCTCTTTGGCAAGAATCCTGTATCAGTACCCTATTAATGCAAAATTATGTTCTCCCACATTCCCGCATCTGCAGAATGTCTCGCACTTGCATGCACTGAAGGTGGATCAAGTCCAAAATCCTGTGCATTCAGAATGAATGAAAAGCTGAGGCCAGTGCTCATTGCCAAGAAACCTGGGCTCAGAGTGGGGTGGGTGCTTGCCAGATTCTGCTACCACGAGCTTGGTAACACAGCTCCATGAGCTTGGTTAGCAATCCAGAAGTGTAAGGAAAAGATGCCATTCCTAGATGATTTTAAAGTATGTTGCCTTCATCTTTATGGGCACAAGAGCCCCATGGCGGTGACCGCTCCAAACACTTAAATTTAACCTCAATTGTCACAAAACATGCAGGTCTGGTAAAGACATGACTGATCAGTGTTCATACCTTTTGCTTCAGTTGTAAAACTGTCTGCTTTATTTGATGAAATTCCTTACAAGAGGCACAGCACGTCCCTGATTTCGCCACATTTTCAGATTTCTCAGGAAGCCCAGCTGAAAGAAAGCAGTTTCCAATACAAATATAAAGATCCTAGGCAAAGAAATTCATAAAGTGATTGCAAAAGCAACTTGAAGGTTGTTACATTTCTCCAGACTGTGAAAGGAAGAGAGAATCCTGCCATTATTAATGCTTTGACTGTGAATTCCTATGTAAGGCTGAGAAACTTTGCAGGGACAGCTCTGAGCTCATTTTTAAAGCAGCTGTTTCCAGTTAGCAGTCCCCAGAGAATTTCTTTTTTTAATACCTGAAAAAGTTTACACCCCTTCTTTTATCTTTGTGTGTAGGGTAGACTAACCCTATAGATCTGAACTGATTTACAGTCCCCCAAAGGGGAAATTTTCATATGCTATAAATTACAGTAAAATCCCTCTCAATATGGTCATTTAATTCACTTTGGACAAACTGCTCTTTATCATTGCCGGTTATTCCTCCATGTGATGGAATCAGCCTGAGCAGAGATGGGGATTGAGATTAATGACAGGGATTTAAATCCGCACAAGAGAAAGGGTCACACCTGTTGATAGTATGCATGAATGGGATCTTTTCAGGAATCCATTAAGTGACTCAAACTGTAAGAGATACCACAACTGTTATTTTTTCCCATTCTTGTACACAGTGAAGCACTTCTGCATTGCAAACAAGCAAGCACTGTTTCAACAGATGTCCGCTAGAAGAGAAATGTGGTTTCCAAAACACATACTGGCAAACTCTAGGTGAGGTTTTTTTTCTTTCACATGTAGCTGTTGAAAAGCATCAAGTTGTATTGAGGCCCTGCATATGATGTGTGGCCTTGTACAATGTTACCTGAAAGGGTTATTGGGCACATTTGAACACTGACCATTCGAAGCATGTTCCGGAATGGAAAAACATTGCAGGTGCTCCTGGTTAGAGCCAAAGATCTTCAAAAAGGATCACTATTGTATTGTAATTCTCACTTAGAAACACACTTTCATGTCTTTCATATTTTCAGAGATGTGTATTGATTTTTAAAACATCTGCATTATTTTAAATAAAACCAGGACTTTCTAATACTAAAGATACTATGTGGTACTTGACTTTAAATGTTTGCAGGGTCCAATAAGGAACACTGCACCCATGAGATGGTCATCTGTGGACCACCATTGCAGAAATTCAGGAAAAATGGATTTTCAGTATGTTTAGTCCATTGGCTATAACGCCACGTCAGGTATGCTTGCTTTTAGATGACAATCCAGGAGTGCAGCACAGGCTGGGATCTACCTGGCTGGAGAGCAGCTCTGTGGAAGGGGACCTGGGGGTCCTGGTGGACAACAAGCTCAATACGAGTGAGCAGTGTGCTGCTGCAGTGGCCAAGGCCAACGGGATGCTGAGTTCCATCAACAAGGGCATCACCAGCAGAGATAAAGAAGTCATTATCCCACACTACTCAGTGCTTGTCAGGCCACACCTGGAGTACTGTGTACAGTTCTGGTCCCCGCTATACAAAAAAGATGTGGACGGGCTGGAGGGGCTCCAGAGAAGGGCCACCAAGGTGATCAAAGGCCTGGGAAGCCTGGCGTATGAGGACAGGCTGAAAGAACTGGATTTGTTCAGCCTTGAGAAAAGAAGGCCTAGTGGAGACCTTGTCACCATGTTCCAGTATTTAAAGGGTGGCTACAAAGAAGATGGAGACTTCCTTTTTACAAGGAGTCACATGGAAAAGATATGGGGCAATGGGTACAAGTTACTACTGGGAAGATTCCAGTTGGACACAAAAGGAAAATTTTTTGAAATGAGAACAATCAGCCATCGGGATAATCTCCCCAGGGGAGTGGAGGATGCCCCAACATGGGACACTTCTAAGATTCAGCTGGACATGGTGCTGGGCTGTCTTGTCTAGACTGTGCTTTTGCCAAGAAAGGTTGGACCAGATGATCCTTGAGGTTCCTTCCAACCTGGAATCCTGTGCTTCTATGCTTCTATGAAATGTTTATTTCTTATCTCCTAATCAAGTAGGTGAGGGCTGCAAGGGCAAAATGCTGGAATGACCAACAGAGGTAAGACATTGGTATTAGCACTGATCTTATCAGAAGATTAGGAAGCAAAAGCTTGGGGGTTTTCCCCACTCATCAACTGCCTGCTCCCACAGCTGCAGTTCTTTGGCATTACAATAACCCCTGATATTCCTCTTTATTTTATTTAGCATTTTTATGGCACTAAGCACAGTGCTCTTCCCAGCCATTTCTGATAGCACACAGCTTGGTAATACCTGAACACCTTTCTGTACAGTGTTCAGATGGCTCAAAGGCTTAAGGCCAAAAGGTACTACCTGGGGTTTTCTGATGAACTCTACATAGCATATAATAGAATTTCACCAAATTGCAGCTGGCTCCAACACCTCCCAGAGGGACTCCAGCCATTGTGTAAGGATACCTGAATATGCAGCATCCACTGGTTTCCTCACTGCTGTATTTCTAACGCTAATTGTTTTGCTTTTGACTTCTTCCAAAGCCTCTTCGCCCATAAGTCTCCAATAGATCAAAGAATCTGCAGCACACTGGGTTTTTTTTTTCCTTAACAAGGAATTGATATGCTGTAATCAAGACACCTCTTGATATTTCTGTAAGGTAAGTTTTCTTTTGACTACGAGTCAGCGTAGTGGCTCCCTCATGGAGTTCTTCCCCTCTCTCCAATTTTTCAGCTTCCTTGAAAAAAATCAGTGTTTTGACATGTCCATTTTTGGACCTGTGTAGGATTTACAGATGCACATATATAGAGCCATTAGAAAAAATGCCTGTTTTTTTCAAACTCCTATAAAGTTTGGGTTTGGTACTAGCCTTAATCAAAATTTCTTTCAATAGCTACCTTACCAAATGAGTTCCCTCATAACATGCACACATTGTGTTAAGAAATGTTACTGAAAGCAACACAGAATCATAGGGAGAAACTGCCAGAGCCTCTGCTATTTGAAACCTAATTCAATCAGCGGAATTATATGCAGATTAAGAAGCAGTGAATTTGGCCTCATGTTTCATCATAAAATCCAGTTTATCTTCCAGAAGGATGTGGCACACGGGGCTGACAACTATAGATAAAACAGGGCTGTAAAAATCCACGGAGATGAATGCTGGGGGGGGTCAGCTAATGTTTGGAAATATCATACCAGTGAGATTTCTGCAAATCCAGTTGGATTGACTTGTCAGAGGAAGAAGTCCAACGGCGTCACATAAGCAAGCATGAGCTATGTCCCAGGAGAGAGGTGGAATCCCCCTAACTCATACCAGACAGAGGTGATGATTTGCCCAAGGAAAGAGTCATCCATCAAACATTCGCTCTACCCTCATCCAATCCTGTATCAGGACCAAACTATGAATAAAGCCAGAATAAAGCACGGATAAAGCCAGAAGCCACCTAGGACAGGCCAGAGGGGGCAGGAAGCAATTAGATGGAGCCACCCACGCGTGGTGCAGATACAAAGGTCACCTACTGGGGTCAGTTTGGCCAGCACTGAGCAAGACACTTACGTAGCCTGTTTTCATTGCACAGACCTACACCAGGAAACTAAAATTATTTTGGAGAAGGCTTAAATGGGCCCTATTTTATGAAGGTTTTCCAAAACATGATGCTTAGCTCACATGTGACGTTGCTGTCCTGACGGGGGTCCTTTTATCTCAGCGAGACACCGGTGAGCCCCACGGTGCCTATCGATAAGAGATCTGCTCGGTGGAGCAATGTGTTTCCTTTGCATGAGCTCTAAGACTCTTGTGTTGCTGATGCTGGAAGAGAAGGAGATGCTGGCAGGGGAGAGCTCTGCGGGGAGCTGTGCCGCGGGCGGTCTTCGCATGGAGCCTGTAGAGTTGGTCATCTGTGTTGTATTATCTGGGCTCAGCCTGCTGAGATGGTTTCATTTGCCTACTTCGGTGTGGGTAGCTGTATTGTCTCGTCAAATGCAACATGACTGTGGATGCGGGAAAAAATGCTCCCTATTCTTGTGCCTCGCTCACAAACCCAAAGCTCTCAGTCAAGCCCACATACAGAGCCAAAAAAGTGCCTGGATTGCAGCCTTCAGGCATGGCGCGATGAAAACGTGAATAATAATCCCCTGGGAAACATGCAACATGGTTAAAGCTGGAGAGGGATACATGTGTTTTCCTGTGTCTCACACTAAATTTTGAAATCAAATTTAAGTGTTCCAGCTACCATGAAAAGCAAATCATCTGTTTACTAGGAATTCATTCCAGTGTGGATGAGGTGCAATCCAGGGTGGTGCAGGGCTGGAGCTGACCACAGGGTGGTGTGTCACGACAGCCAGTTCCTCGAGGCTGCCGAAAACCTTGATTTTCTTTGAGATGAGTTAATGACACAAGCCCTGTGAAATAGTGACGGCCAACTCCTCTTTCATTTGCACCAGAGATGTGGCAATCAGTAACATTAACTTGGAGGACAGCAGTGTAACGCAGCAGAAAGTGTCCACCTCTGCTTCACACAGCTGATTTGGGGGATGTTTTGAGAGATGGTGGGTATTTCATTCCAGATGAACTACTGGAACTACTGGAACATTTTAATGTGCCATGTACCTTCAGTGTAAAATTGGTGTTTTTCAAATATTAGCATTATGCCCACAGCCTTGAATATTTTGAATGGTTGGTTATCCCGAATGCTTTGGGCATTACCCTGTCAGGAAATTTGAACTAGCTGGAGGAAAAGTTAACTAAAAAAACTACTTGCAAAGGGATTAGATAGGTTATACCTCCTTCCTTTATGACTGCCACATGCTTATAAGGAAAAAAAAATTTAAACTACAACAAACAATTAAAGTTAATGGAGAGGCTCCAGTTACACATTTTCAGAGAAAAATCAAAATTATAAATTGTTCTGGCCATCCAGCGGGACTTGGAGCACCCAGTGGTATATGTATTCAGGCATTAATTGATGAACCTATGGTAAGTCACCATTTATCAAAAGAGTTGTGGTTTTTTTCCCCAGAGCACAGGTTATTCTATTCCTACTTTCTTTTTAAATTGCCATATCAGTATTTAATCTGCAGTAGTCTAAATGCTGTAATTTAATAACTGGGATGAGGTAAAAAAAAATTTAAAATCAGTTATACACAGCACACACATATACTTCAAAACCAACAGTGAAAAGCAAGAACAAGCCCTCACTTTTACCCCATTCCCATCACATTACTTTCATAAAAAAAAGAAAAAAATCCAACCGCAGTCACAAGACACACAAACTAACTGCAGACCAGGAGAGTTCAGTGTTACTCAACATAATTTAGCAACCGATTTAAGCAATGCTTGAAAGGTGTGTGGAATTCCCAGGCACACCTTTTCCGAGCCTCTGAGTGCCCAGAGGCACAAACCACCCAAGCCAGGGCCATTTGCTCATCTCAGATGTCGGCATGTAGATGCAAATTAAACTCAGTGATATTAATTTAATTAACAGATTAAATTAATGAAGGCTTATAAGGGTCAGCATCTGACAATTTTTTTCCTATGTCTCCTGAGCTCTGGACTGCAAACTAGCTATAACCCAGGTTGGTATGGGAGCAAAATACGGTCTTTAGCAGTTGGATCAAGGAGAAATGGTCTAACTGAAGCTGTAATGGCAAGTCTCACCATCAGCCGCTCTGCCTCCCCAGGGGAAGATGCCTTCCACATTCTTCGATGTACTTGTGCTCTTTCTTTATAGATGTGACGACCGATTTACAGCTGTGTGTGTATAGCCCATAACCAGCAGGACAGCTCCACAGGTGCTCGGGTGCCCAGAGAACAACCCGGGGTCTCCAGGGGCATCACCTACGTCCCAGCTGCAGACCCCCGGCCCCAAGTGTAGCTTAGGGAGCCATTACTCTTTATGATGGATCAACCTTTTAGACAGCACTTTGGCCTGGGGCCTTTACCCCCCACTAGCACACTACCTTTATCTCCTTTGGTGCACGTCTTGCCGTCCTCCTCCCGGATATAGCCTTCGTGGCACTCGCACCTGTAGCTGCCCATGGTGTTGACACAGATCTGAGAGCACAGCGTCCCGTTGCTCGTGGCACACTCGTCGATATCTGGAGAGGAGAAAGAGCTGAAAATGTCCTGAATCCAGAGGTTTTGGACCTCAAATACAATGAAAGACTTCCCTTAAAGGTATTGGGAGATTTTGCGGTTAAATAAATGAGTGATTGCAGAACTGCTGGTGCTTTGGGCTGGAGCTCTGTGCAAACTTCACTGTTATTATTAACACACCTGGCATTTTATTGGTGAGCACCGTGTGACCGTCTCTTTGCATTGAAAATCTTCCAAGCAAAGCTCAGTCCTACAAATCTTGGGCTCCCTGGCACAGCAAACCATGGAGGGCTGTGAATCAGGGGGTACTGGCCACACAAGGACCACATGTAAGTGATCAGTTCTGAATTAGATACTGGCCATCTGAATCAAGCCCCAAGGATTTATTTTCATAATTAGGCATGGTTATAGTGCTTCAAAGTTACTGTTAAAAGCATGTCTCTTGTCTCAGGCCAAAACCCCAGATATGACTCAAAACCTGCAGGAGGAATTAATAAAGGGAAAATTACATCAGCCTAAAGACTTCAAAGTGTTTGGGTGCATAGGTCTTGTTTTAGGTACTGCTACCTCCTAATAATTTCAGGGGGACTTAGATCTCTTAATTCTGGGAACCAATCCTTCACATAGTTAAAAACCACATTTATTTTGGAACAGTAAAGAGAATAAGAAAGGTTTCAGACCTAAACTGACTCCTAAAGGACTGGAGGGAGCAGGACACATCATTAAGCAGAGACGAGCTCAACACGCGCTTCTACCCACCCAGGCAGTAAGGCTTCTCTCTGTTCCTGTGCCTCTCCCGATCGTAGCGGTACCCAGGGTAGCAAGTGCACAGGACTCGCCCAAAGTTATCTGTGCACTGCTGTTCGCAAGGAGCTTCCGCACAGACGTCATAGTCTGGGGAGGGAAAAATGTGGTTAGGAAAATAGCAATGGCAGCAGCTGGATGACACTGTGACAGGAAATATTTCACCTCTCTGCTAAGTAATACAGTCAGGTTACATTGGTTTTGAGGATTGAAGAAACCTAGAAATAAAACATTTGTGAGACATAAGTGAAGAATTATAGTAGATTTGTAATTGCTAATTACAGCTTTACAGTAGTTAGACTATTTCTTAAAGTTGGATTTTAAGCATGGGGCACTTTCACAGTTTGCAGAATTTAAGAATTCTTCTCACAGAAATATTAAAATTACCTAAAAGCTTTTTGCTGTTTCCTTCCACAAATTTTTAAGCACTGATAGCAACATTTCCTAAGAAAAATGCTGTGAGGCTAACTGCCGTCTCTGGGCAGAAAGTATATTATAAGGAAAAGTTAATTAAAATTGCACAACAATTGTTCAAAGCCAGAGATGACCCTTCTAGCAAAGAACACATTGTTACAAAAACATCACCACTCTTAACAATAGCAATGTGAAGATTAGATATGGCTGGGCTTGTCAGTGAAATCCCAGAAAACTGTCTGAAGTTGCCGTTTGAAACCTGAAGGAGGGTGAATCTGTTTCTGATTTCACTGCTATGTAGCAGCAGAGCCGCAGTCCAGGGAATGGACACTGGAGCAAAACAGGGTCTGACCTGCACCCCTGCCCTGCCAGGGGCTGGATTTGACCCCTGGCATCAGGCTGGTGGCAGGGGCTGGGGGAGATGGGCAGCCCCTGGCCACGCGTGCAGGGGCTTTGCAGCACCATGGGGAACATTTGCCAGGAGAAGACAGGAGCTGAAGCAGCATCCAATCTCAAAACCAGCTCAGTTAAACCCTGCTGAAGGTCAGGTTTTATGCCAAAGCAAGTGGCAATTTCTGTGATCATTTCAGAGGAACATCATCCTTCACACAGCATCCATGTGGTTGTCACTGTGGCCCTCCAGTGATTGGGTACTGGGGGCTGCAGCAGAAATACCCTGTCCCTGCTCCAGACCAAGTACATCTAAACAAATCCTAGATGTTTCAACCAAGTTCCCAGCAATGCACTGAGTTTCCAAATAGACAGCATAAAAGAATTAAACCCCAGACTCATTATTGCCTCACACTAATGACTAGCAGACATCTCTGGGTATGATGATTTTTCCAAGCAATTAAAATAAACTAATAGATGGTAAAGCAAGTGAAACCACATTTGCTGTATGGAGTACATAGTGCATACGTGTAGCACTGGGGATAAAAGTGACAGTGTTCCAGGGTACAGAAAAGCACCAAATGAGACCTAAGAAGGTGCTGTATGTCACAGCAGAGCCCCTTAGACCAAAAAATACTACTGTAATCATGCCAAGCATTTCCTCCCTTGTGCTTGTCACCTTTTGAATAGCAGGTATCCATTATTTCCTTTTTAATTCACAAATGTGAATTAAATTTAAGTTGATTTTAACTCTTGAAGTCTGCTCACAGTGCTGTGGCAGGGAATGGCAGTGCCAGGACCCCCAGGAGGAATCTGGGTTGAATAGTGCAGAGCCTGACACAAGTGTGGAAGAAAAACATGGTCCTTGTCTTCAAACACTGTCAGCCTGGGTGCTAGTTTGGGTTTTTTAGGTGGTGCTGGGGCTGTAAACTCCCATTACATTCGCTGCTACTAAATAGTCCCAAATATAAAGCATTAGTGGTGTTTTTCCTGGGCACGGCTCAAATTTTCATTCTCCACTCAGATGGAGAACAGGCTAGTATGCCCAGCACTGAGGTGAACATGCCTGCTCTTTAGCCAGCATGCTCAAATCCAGATGTGGGATTTGGCCTGTGCCACGTTCAGCCTATTTAAAGCAGAGGCAAAATGAGCTCTGTCCTCCCTGTGCTTCCATGAATAGATGTGCCCTAATAAATTCATAAAAACCACTGCTAGAAGGGACCATCTTCCATTGCAAGCAGCATTAGCTATGTGTAAGCCTTTCCTAATAGACACTAATCTAACCTGTGCTTAGAAATGAGGGATGGAGATGCCCAACCACCATGCATTCTATTCCCAAGATTAAATATCCTTGCAGATAAAGTTTTTTACTCATATCTAATCCAAACTGCCCTTACAGTCATTTAAGACCACTATTTTTGTTCTCTTCTTCTTGGCCATGAAGAACAGTTTACTTTCCCCCTTGCAGCAAGTTTTCACATACCTAAAAACTGTTATCACATCTCCCCTTAGCCTCCTTTTCCCTAGACTAAACAACCCCAGCTCTTTTTAATCTTCCCTCTTTTGTCATATTTCATGTAGCTACTCTTCAAATACGTTTTTGACATCTACTTTAGCAGAGCTCCATCAAGACCATTGCTTCACTTACTTTCATACAAAGCTAGGGAAGGGTCCAGGAGTTGGAAATCTCCCTGCTGGTGGTTCCCACACAGTCAATCCAAATCACACAAAGACTCTGGGCAGGTCCCTCGTCATGGAGCTGTGCATCCCCAGGGCTTTGGTCCCAGGCAGCACCACTCCCTCAGGGACGGTCCTCACAACTGGGATGAAATTGGGCAAAAGCTGCTGCACCACCTCTACGTGCCCTGCAGAACTGCAGATGCATGCGCCCTCCCACGCGCCCCTCGTCTGCCAGCCCAGCCTGAGAAATGTGGTTTGAGGATGAATCAAAGCCACACGGTAAAGATCAGGCTGTTCCAGACTTTAGGAAAATACAAAAAACTGATGCAGAATAGCAAATGTCTACACGTATATTTCGATGAACCTGGGAATGACAATGCAGTATGCAAAGTTGTACCAAGGAAATTTCTGAAATAGCATTTGTGAGGAAAGAGCAGATCTGATTAGTGTTCGCCTGTTGTAGAGTATTTTGCTCTCAGTTAATCCACAGCCGAGAAACTCAAGTAACAAACCAGTGGTAGGGAGGGTGCTCTCCAAAAGAAGCTGTTTCAGACTACATCTGTCCCTGCTTTTCTCTTGGTGATGTCACGAGACAGGACCTGGTTGGAGCTGTGAGTCTCCAAAGCAAAGAAGGAGGGGATCATTTGGGAGAAAAGGGTGGAGGAGCTCCTTTTTGACCTGCTTTGCTGTCAGGTGATGCAGGAAGGGGGCAACCAGAGTCACAAAGCAAACTCCTCTTGATGTTTCCTGAGGGTCATGGCTCCCTGCTCCTGCAGCTGAAAGCCAGAGCGAGAAGATGAGTCCAAAGCAAATGAAATGCAGAACCTGGGGGCATAGACTCATACCGGACTGCGCTGATTTCTGTTGCTTTTCAAGGGCAGGCGAGAAATAACAGGACAGAAAACAAAGATGGACATGGACAAAGACACGACCCTTTTGGAGTCTGTTTAAATAACAGCTGTCCAAGAAGAAGATCAGTGTCTTCCCGAGGCAGCTGTAAGGGGGTGGACAAGGCAGGGTCTATCCCTCTCGCAATCCCTCTCCCTGCAGCCACTGCTAAATCATGGAGAAGACAGGGCTGGAACTACTTCTCATGGCTTTGGCTTGCCAGTACTGGATTAAAAGGTGCAGATGTGCTCTAATAAACTCACATCTGTAATGTATTTATGTGCCTGTGTCGAGATATGTGTTTCATACAGCTACTCTGTCAAGATTATGCCAAAACAATGTGTGAAGAGCCAAGTGATGTCTTGCAACAAAGTGAAATGAGTGCTTCACTGAATCGTGTTTCTCGTCCCTGTACCAAGGGCCCAAGATCGTCTCAGATGTTACAGCAATTGCTGGGGCCTCTAAAGTTCAAGGCAAAATATAGGTCGAGCTGAAAAAGGGGGAATGGAGATACAAAGGGAGAGAAGCCACAGCCAGCAGGGAAATTCAATTAGTGGCAGAAACTCTCATGTTACTGAGATGCAGTTAATAGACAGGATTAAGCGACGTCAGTGGGTACATAATAAAAGCTGCTTTCATAATCACCTAAAACCTCAAGAGATGAAAATTAGAAGCCTAAAATAATATATTGCCATGGCTCTCATTTTATTTTTGCTCCTATTACTTTTCCTGCTGTATCCATTATATTTAGCGAATAACCAGTTTATAAAATTGTTACAACCCATAGGAAAGCTGGAGGCCAGACTGTGGAGTCCTGGCTTCTTTCCACCCCAAAAGGATTCAGGGCTTCTGGCTCCTACGCACACAGCCACCTTGCACAGTATGGCACGACCGCCTCCTCCACGTGTCCGTCTCACACTGGAGCTGTCATCTCAGGCCACACACACCGAGACAAACCCCACTGCAAATCCATGGGACGAGGAACTCTGTGTGAGCATCAATTTCACCCAAACCCTACCCAGCTCCCTGGGGCTTGGGCTGGCACTGTGAGCCGTCTCTTCACAAGGAAGCAGCAAATGCACAATTCCTGTTTTAAGAAGATGTGGGGTTTTTTTCTTTTTTTTTCTTTTTTTTTCTTTTTTTTTCTTTTTTTTTTGCAACCACTGTTCTAGTGTTTCCAGCCAGCAGAAAAGAAGATAGAAATTTAAAAAAAAAAAAGAAGAAGCAGGATCAGAATTTGGGTTATAATTCCTGTTGGCTGGAGACTGTAACTCAAAAACCAGCTGACTCTTTCCAGTATGTTAATCTGTCACTTTTCCTTTCAAAACATCACCATCCCAAACTGGGAAGACTCTCAGGTCAACTCGAGGCTTTCCATATGCCATCAAATAGAAGGATGTGTTACCATAAACCAACTTTTTAACCTGATTTTTGAAGCAAACAAGATTTATTGGCTTGTCATCTCTGACCGTTTGCTTCTGCCTAATAGTTCCTCTTCTCCTATAACTTCAGAGCCAGTTTCATCTGAATTGGGCAAAGTGGTGGGACCAGCTGAAGAAGTTACATTGCTACTGCTCAGTGAAGCCATCGGCTGGGTAGACCCAACAGAGGCCTTCCCCAAGGCTACAGCAGGCAGAGCTCAGCCTCTTCCTAAATGAGATCGTGTTGCAGCAACCTCTGAGCATTGGGACTGCCTTTGCAAAATGCATGGGCAGCTCCCCTCTGCCAGGAGGGGATCATTCCCTTTTCACTACTGCATGAACTACTCCAAGTAATTCCTGATCTCCCTCTGCCTGTGGGGACAAGGAAGCTGTCACCATGACCAGGAGAGGCTGTGGAAGAGAGATACTGTTTGGCGATGCTCTCCCCTTGCTGACATCTTTGGGAAATGGGTAACTAAAGGCAGGGCTAACTCACCAAGTCACCCACCCCCTGTGCACTTACAAGCCAAATTGACTGTGCCAGATCCAAGGGGTACATGGTGAAAGCCATCAGCCAAGAGAGGTGTGCTCCTGGGTCCAGAGAGGGCCCCCATGTACCTAGCCAAGAGCAAAATGCATCCTTCTGCAGCAGGTCATGGTACAAGATCTGTGCAGCCACGTGTACTTAGGGGAGGATCAAGGCTTGGCATGCTAAGTGAAACTTTTGGAAGACGCTGATCTTTTTATTTTCCCAACAGTTTCTTGGAAACAGTTCCCCCACTGACACATGAGATACGGACGAGCCTGCGGTTATATTGGATGCTCTTGCAAATATATTGGATATATTGGATGCTCTTCCAAACTGTCAGTGTGGAGCACTGGGGGGCAAATGGGGAAAGACAAATGCATAAGGATACAAGGGGTAAGAACAGTGAAATCACATACCTTCAGGGATGCACTGTCCAAGAACAAACTTATAACCCTTACAGCATTTTTTCCTGAAAAACAATAAAATAAAGAAATGAATAAATAAATATATTCTCTGAAGGCTGGTGCTGCCTTTAAAAACAGTCATGGATAGATCATGGATGTGATGAACCAAACAAGGTGAGGATCTTGAGCTTTGCAGTTGGAGGTATCTCACATCAGGCATTTTAAATGACAGCATGGCCACCCACCTCAGGAGCCTGGGGCTGGGTACCTCAACGCTGACCTACTCAGCATCCCAACTACTTTCTGAAAACCCTGCTCACTTGTGTTGAAAGGATGCAGCACACCTTGGTGCTGTCCATAGACACAACCTGGGTCATAATTTTCATGATACGGTGAAGGGTGTTTTCAAACATCTGTCATTACAATGTAAACTTGCAGAAAGGGGCAAGTCTTAGAGAGGAGTGCGCACAAGATAAATGTTATCAGTCATTTCTCATCTTTTAATAAACGTGGAAGGTGATAAGTGAAATGTATTGGGTATTTCAACCGGAGCAAAGGATGGTATCTTATACAGGCAGGGGGACAAAACTGCAACTTAGAGTCAATAGGATGAGGTATTTTTAATGCACCTGTGGTATGAACAAAGCCTGAGTGCTTTACACACTGGCTTGTAATGATATTTGGGTGTTTAGCTGTATCTGCTTATTTTGCTTTCTAGGCAGCAAACCACATCAAGTCACCAGGACTCCCAGCAGTGCTGAGGAGCCTTTACAAACGGCTGTGTCCCTTATCACCCTCAGAGCTACTCGCTGCAGGGGCCTGGTGGCCTTCGAAGGGTCCCAGGGTGGTGGCTACCAGGACTGCTGCAAAAGAAGCAAACTGCTGTTAAGTGCACTGTTTTATCAAGTCTGTATGAGTCTGAGGGGAAAAAAAAACCCCTGTATTTCACAAATTCACAGTTTTTCATGCCTTGTGGACATGCTGAAGTATCTGCAAAACTGGGAAACCATCCATTTCATCTTACCCTTTAATTCAGTAACTGAGGCAGAAGAGTGCTAAAGCCATGGCAGTCAATGACACAACACTCGCCTAGACAACACGCAGCCATCACAAATCATCATTATGTTGAATTTAAATCAACTATCAGTTGCAACTGACCACTTAAAACAAACAATGCGTTACTCCAAACTATGTAAAAACAAACTTTGGCTCCATATTTTACCCTCTTCCAAAGATTAGCTGGAATATAAATTATGCTTAATGAAGGCTGAACATCTGAAGAGGAAGCCTTGCTTTGTTATGCAAACAGTGGTCCCTCATTAGACTTTTCTCCAAACACTGCTGTGAAGTTTTATCTGCAAGACAAACAAATGCAGGAGGAATGAGTTCAAAGGTGCATCGGGGAGGCTGTTCATATGCTGCAAGCCACGCCGATGGCTTTCCAAGTGCACATTCATCTCCTCCTGTCTACGGAAGAAGGGAGGCTGATAAAGGCTTGCTTGTAGCTGCTCTTCAGCGGAAGATACAGCCCGGCTTGAGGGATGGCTGGGAGATGTGAGGGGAGAGGAGGGCATCCCTGCCGTGAGATGCTGACCTGTGGGGTTGTGCCAGCCAGAGCTAACCAGAAAGGGGGAGCAGCAGCTTTCATCATTTCTACCCTTCTTCCTGGGAATTCCCACATGATTTTCAGGCTGAGGACCCTCAGGACTCCCACCCTTGGACAGGCTTGTGGCAGCAGATGCAAACCTCAGCCAGCACAGCCCACCCCTGGGTAAGGGCTCGCCTGCTGCAAACCTTGCGGGAGCTGCCTCTCTCCTCTCATAGAATCATAGAATCATTCAGGTTGGAAAAGACCTTTAAGATCATCAAGTCCAACCGTTAACCTAACCCTGCCATCCCACCACTAAACCATGTCCCTAAGCACCTCGTCTACATGTCTCAGCTTGGCCAGCAATAGCTTTTGGCTGGACTTGTTGGCTTTCTTCCAGCTTCTTGCAGTTGTATCTGCCTTCCTGGACTCTCCTGATAGCCAAACCACTTGCCCTGATCAAACCCCTCTCCCACAGTCACACACTGAGAACCCGCCACATGCAGCCCTTAAATACTGCCCTGGCACCCTGAAGCAAGCACAGCCTTGTGTAGCCTCACCGGGGGTTGCTCCAGTTAAAACAACCAGAAAATCGTGCTGCCCCGGCAGATGTCCAAGCCCCTGCTGAAATCCGCCTCTTCAACAGCTTCTTGCAGCAATGAGTTCCACAGGGGGATGAGATGTTTTTGAGAAATCATTTCCTTCTTTTCAGTCTCCCTTTCAATTTTTCTCGAATTTTCCCAGGGTTAACTGGTAAGGAGATTTGGAAATGTTTTCTCTAAATACTCAAAGATTTTTCCACTTCATGAAAGCTTTAAATCACACCTAAAGAAGTGGTTTAGAGGAGGGATGCCCTGCTTTCAGGATCACACTCCAAGACCAAATTCCCCGTGATAGTCAATTCCCAGTTCAAGATTTCAGATCTCTGTATTAGCACAGGCCCCTACTCATCAGCAAGCTTCAGCCAGCAGTGTGATTTTGCCAGGGAAACTGCTACTTCAGGGTTAATGCAGAGGAAATACAATACGACAATACCCGTTTCTCCGAACATTACATTGCAACCCTGGGATTCCTGCATGCTTTAGCTTTTCAGAGTCTTAAAGAGAAATCTGTCAAAATGATGGACACATGAGTTGATCATTAGCAAAGGCATTTTAATAGCAATACTCATTTTCAGACATCCAGCTCCAGGTTGACATGTCTAATCAACGTTGCACAGCAGCAATCTCGTTACACATAATGAGAGGTAAGAGGGGGTCCCCACTGATAATTTTAGCTACTGAATAACTTTCAGCGAGGCAGTTGCTACGCAGCTGTACATGTGAGCGTGCATCAAACACAAACTAATACACGGCTGTGTAAGAAGCTCAGCCACTAAAATCTGGATCTATGGGGCAATTAAGTTGATTCATTAACTTTAAATCTGGTTTCCAAAAGGAGAAACTTCTGGCAGACTTATCTGTTACAGCGTTTAATAGGGTGCTTCGGCTTATTAAAAATATAGCAACTTCTGATTCTCATGCAGTTGTCACTCAGGAACATGCACAAGCCCAAATTCGTAGAAGGTTTTGTGTACCACGATTTTGATCACTGCAGTGTCTAGTGTTTGTGTTACCTGTAGGAAAATCCATAACAATAGGGACTCTCTCAAAGCAAAGTCACCCTTTTTTCCTGACAGGTAGCTGCAGGGAGATACTGAGCTACTCCCCTCTGCTCTGGAGGTCGAGAATGCTCCAGGATCATTGAATGTCAGAAGATGGGATTTAGGGTCAAACCTTTGATACCAATAAACACATCCGTGACTAGGCAAGCAGCTGATCTGCCTTTGTTGCAGGCTTTTGTGGCCCACTGCCTTGCAGACAGAGAGCGGAGCTGAGCTTTCCAGGAGCACCCCATGTCCCATCGCCTGCACCTCCCCCCTGTGCTCGACGCACGGCGGTGCACCGGCACAGCACCCCCCGCCCCATCTTCCAAAGCGGTAGCTGCTTGATAGCATCACCCCAGACAGGCAGGATGAAAGGCAAGATGCAAGGAATGTGGCTTAATTAAGCCACTGCTTTATTAAGTTAGCTTATCTGGCAGCTATCAGCAGTAACTCATCCAGTGCGGGCCATGTTTTTTTCCCATAATTGTTTCCACCTGGTGTAGAGCTGCCATCGCCCCCAGCCCACCTCCTGCTCTGCGCCGGGACACCGCGACCGCCAGCGGTGCCGGGGAGACTGGGGTATGCTGAACAGAGAAAATACTTCTGTTCGAGAGGGAAGGGAGCAATTCAGGGTTCCACAGCAGCTGAAATGCTTTGGAAATGCAAACAGTAACAGGATAAACACTTAAAGTGATAATTAACCTGTCTGCAGTAACATGGCCACGCTTGGGCTGTGACAACGGCTGGCTCGGAGCTGCTTGATGCATTACTGAGGTTTTGGTTAACTTCAGCAAAGAGGCAACTCTCAAACTCTATCACAAAAATTATCTTGAAAAAGATACCTGACGGCCATTTAATGATTGAAAAAAGGGAAGGCAAAGGGGAAATGTGAAGGGAAGGGAAAAAGAAAAGTTTTATACTGGTTTCATAGTATGTAAAGGAGACTCTTGCTAAAGATGTCAGAAGAAGAAACAGAAGAGTCTACTCCAGGAAATATTTGCCTCCTAGGAGCAAAGCAGACACAGAAATCCCTACGCTGCATCAGAAAGTGAGTTCTTAGGGTAAAATATTACCCTTTATCCCTACAATGCTGGGGTTCAGACAGACAGTACACCTCCAGGATGGCTCCATCCAGACAGGGGTAATTAAAGCAGAGGCACTTTACCTCCCATTCACTGGGGCTAGGAGCACACGCAAGGGCAGTTTCTATGTTTCTATAGCTCAGCTGGTGCCTGAGGTCGCTTCACTGGGAGGTGCAGCAGCTCCATAGGTGGTCAGGCAGTTCAAATCCCTCCTCTCCAACATGCCATTTCTGACCCATGGATGCGAGAAGAGTCACCGTTTAGGGGGCATAAGAGCCCCTTAACTTTTTAGGTACGTTTAGATGCATCAACACTGTTCTCCCAGGTCTGGTAGAAAGTAATGATAATACAGTCGAGCAAATGTATTTAATCAAAAAACCAATTTCCTATTGTGGTAAGATAGAAAAAATAAAATTTAAGCATATTTCTTCAGACAACGTCATAACATGAACTCAGAAGAACTTGTGCCATATCTTGAAGACCTGAGTCAGCAAAGACCATGGCATGGCGGTGTTTAATTGCACAAAGGGGTCTTTGTTAGACTGGCTCCTTATTGTACCTGCCCAGTGTTTCTTTTTGATCACCCTGTCTTTGAGAAATACATAGTGCAGCAAAAATGCAAATATAAAATTCAGCAATTAACTTACAAAAAATAATTAGCTATAAAAGCAAGCCAACAAGTTGCATTAAAAAAACCAAAACCAAACAACACTTGTTTTTCTCATATTCTACACACAATCCAAATGAGGGACAGGTCAGTCTGCCAAAGCATGCATAGACAAAGCCCATCTGCAGCGCAAGTGTATTAAGGAAGCAGCTTGGTAACTGTGCGCAGTTTTGCCATAATTCACACAGAGAGAAGATTTATGGCAACATGGTGTAAAACTGAAGCAATGCACTTTATTTTTGTTTGCCTTTCTGTGGGATACATACCGAAATCTTGAGTAAGAGAGGATGGCCTCCCTGCAGACACTTGCTCAGCATACACTTTGCCATGATTTCCAGACTTAGTCCTTTTTCACAGTTTTGTAAAGAGATAATTTATGTTCGCATTTGGTGTAATGCAAGGTCCAAGGCCAGCCTGAGCCCTTCCAGTCACCGTCCCAGCTGAGAGTGAATAACACAAGTATGGTGATGTCTTCCACTGCCTAGGAAATGCTGCAGCACCTAGGACCGCTGTATGTATATGTGCACTTCTTTATTTCTCTTAATTGACTGAATAAAGCAGGCTTTGCCTGAACAACCACAGAGACAAGCCTTCACCACCAAAGCTGAAACTCAGACCTCTGACAGCAAATCACTGCAACCTATCACTTGATTTTTCTGAAAGTCAGATTTTCAGCGAGTAATGCATTGCCCAAGTTTAAGCCATGTTTCTCGTCAGCTACTTAAGTCAAATAAATATACCCACAAATATGTTTTTCTTTTTCTTAGGAAAGAAAGGCCTTGCTATCTGCTCTTTCGCTCAGCTCTGGCTATTAAGACAGATACCAGAAACAAAATCCCATTCCAGTTATTGCTAATGGGAAGGTTTTGATAAGATACCTCATCCATGAACACAAGCCAAGGACCAGATCCTCCCCTGGCAAAAGCCACATACCTCTGTTGACTCTGGGGAACCGTGCCAGCGCTTACCCAGGGAGGCTCTGGCCAATGCTCTTGAAAGCTCTCAGACACGCTCCTTGGCTGCTCCTTACTGTAATGTATTGTTAACTGACTCCTCCTCTCCTCAGTGCTGTTTCATGTCATCTTTTTATGGTCAAAGGGATTTTTATGACACTGGAGTATAAACTGGTTCCTTCTTCTCAGAAGGGACCTTCCAAACTGATATGAAGGTTTGCAGCCCATGCAGAGCACAACATTTGTGAATGCGTGAAGCTCATTCCATTATAAAAGAGCAAAAAAAAGACTTCAAGGGATGCAAGAAACCCTCCACCCTGCGTGGGTAACGGTGGGGCTTGGAGTTATGGTAGGTGCTGACCTGCACGAAACTGGAGAATGCACAAAAAGCAAAACTTCACAGGTCTGGGGAATTTAGCCACCAAAAATGCATTTCCTTTTTGTAGCAGTCCCTGGGCCTCTGTTCTCCATGGACACAGCATGGGACATCTTGCCATGATGGGGTCTGTGGTTTCATTTAAGTAAATGAGATGCGATGAGGCCTTCAGTGGAGGTGTTCAAACAAAATCTGGGCAGGCAGACCACTGCCTCAACACATCCCCCTGTGTCAGCAGCCCAGCAGTCCCAGGAGACCATCACTTTTGGACTATTTTAGGACTTCTGGGATGCAGAGAAAGGGTTTGGTATGATAACCCTGCAGGCAAGCCCACAAGAAAAAAAGCTCTCGTGAGATTCTGCTCGCCGCAGGGAGATGTGGCAACTGAAACAGTTTTTTGGGTCTCTTCTGGGCAGAATACAGACTTTTAGAAATATTTCCTGTGATCCTTCCCTCCAATGTGTAATGAAAGAAAAAGGTCATAATGGGATTCCACGTAAACCATACAGACCAAGGCTTCACATTTTCGGGGAAGCCGTAGAACTGTGCTACAGGGACAGAACTAACGTTGGCTCTTCTCAGTCCCTAGCCCAACCAGAGCCTTGGTGCTGCAAACACGCTGACTATCCACAGACTAATCAGCACTTTTTTCTGTAGCGCAGACCAACTGGTGACACTGGTAACCATCAGTGCTTGCGTCTCACTTAGCATACCAATGTCCAAAAATGACTAAGTAAAAATCTACCCGCGAATATTCTCTAAGCAAAGAAGAAAACTCTCAGAAGGAAAATACTACATGGCTTCAAAAAGGCAATTACCCCTGCTGCCACTGGAAAAGCCATTTGTTGGATATTTCACATGCATGTAAACATCATCCTCAAAAATCACATATGTGTTTCCTTCAGTGCTGGACTGTACTTTCTTTCCCTCTTTCTTGGATTTTTACTTCATTTGGGTTTTTTTCCTTAATGCAAGGGAATGCTCATGTGTTTTATCACTAGACAGCATGTCAAAAATAGCAGAATGATTAAATAAAATACTTTTGACTGTTCTCATCTGCTTAGACTCAGCTTTATATACACGCTGTCAGCTTTGTCTTGCTCTCCTTTCTTACAAATTTCTTTTGTTTTCTGGCATTATACCAAGAAAGTGATTTTGTTTAGTTTCGCAGGTGAAGTCGGTATGGATTTTGCAGAGTCAAATTAATGTTTGACAGGTGTGAAAATTGAGGGGGAAAAAAAGTATTTTGTAGAAAGATAGCACTGTTTGCCTTTACCACATAGTCTAATGAACTGGCAAAGTATCATGCATCCTTATAAATATATTGTCATTTCTAAGAACAAGTAGCTTTCTAAACCTCAACTGAAACGATCCAAGATTGAGTCTGTGTTTTAAAATAACTCAGCGCTTTGAGATTTCAAGTACGAAAAGCGAGCAAAAGTCTTTTTTTCCACCACCTCTGACTTCCAATTAGAGGACTGCAAGCCAAATTTTCTTCCAAGTCTGTAAATAGTATGTCTTGCTGACGGCACACATTCAGCACACATTCAATTATTTATCTAACCCAAGGTGAGCCAGAGTACAGGACTAATCACTGCACATCTGTCCTGTCTCTAGGATTTTTTTAAACTTCCATGACTCTTCATTTTGTAGCTCCAATTTCCTACCAAATATCCATGCGAGATAGAGAGTAATAAATTCTGTTTCAGTACGGAAGGCAGAGCCAGAGCCACGCTGCAAGGAGCTGCACTCGCTGGCTGGCTGCTGTGCTGGTGCTTGGTCACTGGAGTCAAACAGCAATAAATTGCTGGCAAGCTCTCAGACTTACTGAATCCAGTCCAATCCAACCCCGTTTATATAGCATCTTTCACCAACAAGATCACAAAAACGCTGCATAAGCTATGTCTAATAAACTCCTTTTGATAAACAAGAGAAGGCAAGCGCCTTTTACACACGCATGCACAGAAAAACACATCACAGAAACTATGCAAGGAAGTCAGATTTCTATAGCTAGTTCTCCAAACAGGACATAAATCCTAATTAACCTTCAGAGACAAGCTAGTAACTTGGTCCACGTTCACTTAGGGGTGAGCTGCCACGTAAGGGCCTGATCCTGATTCTGCAGAAATCCCTGGCAGCTTTGCCATGAACACATGTCAGGTTGGGAACAGGCCTGGACCAAGACTCAGGATAATGTGTGAGCACATGCTCACCTCTGAGGATGTGCTACCTTTGGACTTCTCGGAAGAACAATTTCAGACAATCACTCGTGCCATAAACTTAATCAAGTCTGGCTGACATTTGTCATTGGAAACCGTTGCAACCCTCTTCCTGGTTTTGATGGATTTGGGATTTGACACATACCCCAGCTCCCATACTCCCCCATGGGCACGCCATCCATCTATACACCAGACCATCCATCTACACCCTAGACACAGAAACAGCTATTTAATCCAGATATTTAACAGATATTTTAATTTTTGATGGTTCTTGAAATTCAACTCCGTGAAGAAAGTAAGCAAGCAAGTCAAGCCAGGCTAACACTTCTGATTTAAACAGTCTAGAGGTGTGGCGATCCAGACAGAGAGCCATCAGCTTTTAGGGAATTCAAATAGCACAGAAAAATAATTTAAGAAAGATGTGGCCCTGAGGACCTCGTTCTCTATGCTGGCTACCCACAATGTCCAGATGACAACTTGTTTTCCAGCATGGAGATGGAAACTAACAGACGGCGTGAGGAAGATGTCTGCGTTTGGATACTCTGCCTCTCTGGTGTGGAAAACTTGTATTGAAAGGACAGGACACCATGCAGGGTATGGAGGTTTATGTGAATTGTCCCAGATTAATGGGAAACTGGGCACTCTCTATATACCATCTACAGACAACGGGTACGAAATGGCTCCTATCTTCAGAGCACGTGCTTTGTAAGAGTGCAAAAAGCACAGCGATCTAAGTTTATACACTATGAATCACAGAAGGGTGCTTAACAGCCACTTATGCCTAAGGATTTTTATCCTTCCAGTACTGGCTTAGAGTCACCAGGGCATGACTCTGCATCAGCACAGCCAAGGCAATTTTTCAAGTCAAGGTTTCAGCCATCCTATAAGAAGCAGAAATAAATCCTAGGGGAAAAAAAACCCCATAAATTTAGAAAAATAGATTCACAGTGTAATTTGGTTGCAAGGGACCTTTGGAAATCATCCGATCCAAGTGCACTTGACAGCAGCGTTAACTGCTCAGAGGCTTGCCCAAATGACTTTTGAATGTCTTCAATGATGGAGATTGCCTCACTTCTCTGGGAACCTCTTCCAGTGCTTAACCACTTCACTGTGCATTTTTCCCCCTTTGTATCTACTTGAAATGTCCCTGCTGCAACTCATGGCTCTTGTCTCATGCGCTTTTGCAGTGCACCTCTGATGAAGGTCTGGCTTTGTCTTCTCTGTAACTCCTCACTAGGTAGTTGGAGACACCAATTAAATTTGCCCCTTGGCTCCCTCTTCTCCAGACTGTGCGAACACAGCTCCCTTGGGCTCTTCTTGAAAATAGCATGCTCCAGCCTCTGAGCATCTTAGCTCCAGATTTTGATAAGCATACAAAAGTGTAGGTAAGCAGATCAAGAAGTATGACTAGCAAATATTATTTAAAAAATATTAAAGAAATGGGAAACAAATAAATAAAAAAAACCCAAACAAAAAAAGAAGAAAAAAAAGTTATTTGCTAAATTGCAATGGAATTGCATCTTTGGTCCCCTCCCACTGTTTTCTCTCCCCTCTTCTCTCCATTTTCACAATAAAATTTTAAAGGGAAAAAAACTGAAAAAAAGTAGTAAATCTTGAATGAAATACAAACAATGCTATTTGTCATGACTGTATTTTCAAAAAAAAGAGTTGGCCAGCTCTGATAGCTATCTAAGCAACAAGACCAAGTTAAAATTGTGCTTCTAATATATTTTCAACATCAATTGCAGCAATGGAATTAACTTCTTAATGTAAGCCCTTGGAAATCTCTATAAAGACACTAAAAAAGATATTATTTCAAGAGTGTTTCACTGATCCAGATGTTTCTCTCCTTTTTCCCTCTGTTTTATTGTTCCCAGAGAAGACCTTGTAAAAGCTGGAACTGCTTATTAAGTATACAGACTTAATTAATTGGACAAGGAAAGAAATAATTCTTAACATAACATGTTTGCAAGTCAGATCCATGTTTATTGTCCACAGAGATGATAGCGAAATACTCTCTATATACAGACCAGTCTCTGTTAGGAGAGAATCTGTCTCCATGAACCAATTCCAGCATACAGAAAAGATTCATGTTTAAAACAATGCAGTACAAAAGTTTGTTGAATTATGTAGTGATGCTGTACCATGGCCCCAATGCCAAGGATTATTTTTAGAGCCATGCATCTGCAGGTTATTTGTTGCAGGGTAGGGGGGATGGAGTAAACCCTGAAACAGTTCGCTAAGCAGAGAAGCATTACTGGAACGAGCTTTATTTATATGGTGTAACTAGAAGGCTTGGTATCTGGGACACAGCAGTGGTATCTCCGCTGCCTGTGTAGCTGATGCTACTCCACGTAGGCTGCAGTCAGCAGATGATGGGAAGTTCATGAAGCAGCTTTCTGATGTGGCAATTAGCTCTTCTGTTAAAAATGGCAGGAGGAGGAACACCATCTGTCCCATCTTCCTGCCAATGAATGGGCTGCAGTGATTGCAGCATGGAGTGCGCCAGACCCGGCAGTGCCCACTCAAAGTCCCATCCCGCTCCTCTTTAATTTGTCAGCAAATGGGTGGCACGAGGCCAGTTTTAAAAATAAGAAGCAAAGCTGTTTTCAGAAACTTCCTTCCATTTCCTCACTGCACCGTGTCCCACACAGGGCTCAGCTTTCAAGCCAGAGCCTGAACTTGGTGTCAATCACCCGTTAGCCAAGTACTAATTGCAGGAGTGACCGCGCTGTGCCCTAACAGAGCAAACCACAGCCACAGCCCTGCAGAGAGCCCATTTCCTATCACCTCATTTAACTGAGCTGGCGCTGGCTACTGGTCCTCTCTCCCCACCCTGCTGCTGGAAGATGGGTTTAGCCCTGAATAACCTACTGAGGTTGAACACAAGACTATTATGAGATGCTGAAATGCTACCAAATCCACTCACCCCTCATTTCACCCTGCATGCTTGCTATTTGCAACCATGCTCCAGCTGAAAGAAAGCCTCTCCTCCATCCCCAGCCCACCTCTAACCCAATGCCCCAAAACTGGATATGGGCTCTGCTACCAGGCACGATGCCTGAGATAGGACCAAGAGGCACTTTGCTTTGGCCAGCTATGAAACACTGAGAGTGAGCCAAAGGAAGAGCAGGCCTGCTGCAGGGCAGCGTTTGTTGGCTGGGATGGAGATCGGAAGGTAAAAACCTTTGGGATGCACCAGGGAGCTGAGGGTGAAGGTCACAATCCCACACCTAGACCCTCCCACCCTCAGGTGGCCGGTGAAGATGTGGTCCTGAGCTGGAGGGGATTACTTGTGATGAACGTATGGGGAGCCTCAAGTGTGATGATTCCTGGGAGGAAACTTGCACAACTTCTCACACCGTTGCTTGATGCTGGAAAACAACCACCAAGCCCCCAGTCCTACCCATCTGTAAAAAAGTTCACTCATCTAAAACAGATCTTTCCTGAGAAAGGAAAATTGCACCGTCAGGATCTGTGACCTTGCCAAGATTAGGCTGCCTGGGAAGACAAAAACATCTTTAGCTGGTTTAGCCCCTTAATCAGAGAAACTAAGCCATATGACTTTGGCCCGGAGCACAGCTGGTAGTGAAGTATGTGCTTCACCCAGAAAAATGTATTTTTTTATGGCTTGATAAATATTATTCTCACTTTACTTATTAATAAATAAATATTTCCATGTAAAGAAATGGAGCATATCGATTTTAGACTTTTGGCCCACTGTGTAATGTTATTTTACTTTTTTTTTCTTTTTTTTAATAGGTGGGAAAAATTTATAGTTGCAAAGAAATTATCCACAAAGTTCAAAATGGACCCAGTATTCTCACTGTGGTTTGAACTGTGGGGTGTGCTGGGCTGTGCTCCCAGCCTGCCGCCGTGCTGTCCTTCAGAAGTGGGTGTATGTCCGCAGTGAGTAAATACCCGAGAAAATACCCATCGTGTTCATTTGTAAAGCACTTTGGGATGAAGGTGTTTTACACCTCGAGGTTATTACCAACATGTAACTGGTGGGTTTATGGACAGTTGGGTGGCCCATACAAAAGCACATTTAAACCTTTTGCTTTATAGTGTGCTTTGTCTCGGGTAATTACTTTGTTCTGGGCTATTTCACTTCATCTAAAAAGAGAAGTTCCATTCCTCTGTGGTGCTCATTCTTCTGCAATTTGTCTAATTTTACCGTTCTATTGAGGCCTTGGCAAAACAGCAAGTGATGCATCTAGCTGCCGTTTTGGTATTATTGGTACAAACCCAAAAATCTCCTTTGTTTTTTCTTTCTTTCCTGTTGGCTTGCAGTATTGTGCAATTACCCTTGTATTAATTACACATCACAACTGAAACAGGGTTGTGTTTTCAGATACTAGTGCCTGCAGGCACATACTGAATTTACATTGCTACACCCCTTCCTAAAACCAATGCAAGCTGGGGATGACTCTGCTGGAGCTGGTGGAGCAGTTCTAGTTACAGGCAGCAATTCAGAGGTGCAGTCACTGGAGCGACTCTGGTGCTCGAAGCATACACATGGGCTCAAAGTTTGGGATCAGAAGCAAAAAAAAAAAAAAAGGTGAGTCCAGAGTGAGATCAGAATCAGGGTTACTGACCCATTTACCCAGAAGACGGGGTGGGATATACACAGGTAGAGCTGTTGTCTAGGGCTAACATCACTCCTCGAAGGCATATGTGGAGGATTGTTGGCTTCAGACTTTGCAGGCACTCTGTAAGAGCTCATTTGTTCAGGATCAGAGCTTCCCCTTGCATCAGATGCTGGTTTTCTTCACGAATGTCCCTTGGTTTGCCTCATTTCATCAGTTTTCCCCTCCCTGCAGATCATCCTGGACAACTGTCCTTGTGCACCAGCCCAGTTGTGGCATTCAGCAGTTTCATCTGCTGCCACAGGGTCTTTTCAACTCACTTGCAAACGTCTGTCTTCTTTAGGAGATTGGATTTTGCTTTGTCTGCCTTATTTCTGTGAGCCACAGTGAAGGCAAGCATCCTGCTGGCTGTCAGTTTTAAGACGCGCTTGCTGCTGGCCACGTGCTTGTTTGCTTGTGGGAACGCATCCCTCCCCATTGCTCTGCCATGGGCTTTTGGCATTTCTCTCACAATGTCACTTTTTTTGTAGGCTAATTTTGGCTGTGTCTGGGCAAAACCCCCTTCTGAACAGCGCAGGCTACTGTTTCTTGGCAACGCTCAGCACCATGTTTCCTGTTTTTCATTTACCATTAGCACGTTTAAGGTATTACAGTATAAAAGTATCATTACCATCATGCCTACCAATACCTAGGAAACATGGGGAAGGCTGGATCCTTGTGGAGGGACCTGAACCTGCCTGCACAACCCTTGCTGGAACCATACTGCAAACCTGACAAACTTGGTGTTGTTAACCTGAAGGTTAAATGACTGCTACAACTTGCATGCTCATTTCTGCTAGTGCTTTATTCTCTATACAGTATTTAAATAGCATTTTCACGTCACTGCATGCATGGCTGAGAGAAAACCGTTTTCCTCCAGGACATCCTTGCAGGCGCAAGGAGCATCTTCTCATGCCAGAAGGAGCAGTGTGGATAATTTCAAAAGGAAAGACCTCTTGCCTTCAGCGCAAGGTGAAGGGAAGACAGGCTGATGCAGGTACTTAAGAGATGAATCTCAAGGGTGCACTGCAAGTGGGTGCCCGATGGTCTCATCTCCCTCAGCCACACAACTGCATCAGGAACATCTTAGGGTCACTTACTGTTTTTAAAAAATCTTTTACTGAGGTTGTTAATTACATGAGAAGTATCAATTGAATGTGAGGTAACCTTGGGCCCTTAAAATCTATTTTCCAAATAAAACGAATGACAGCACTAAGAGCTTTTTGCAGCTGGGAAGTGGCGGCTGTGGCCTCGGCCAGCGGCAGGACGGGGCCCCATCACCTGCAGGAGGTGTTGACATGCAATGGCAGATGCCACCCTGATCAACAACTGCCCAGGATGAACCACGACCCTGATCATAAACAAGAGTTGCCACCTTCACCTAAAGCAAACAACTTGGGAAAGTTTGGGTGATTTCTTCCTGTTTAGGTAAGGTCCTCTAACGTGGTTCATGCTATGACCATCATTACTAAAATTCCAGGCATTTTCAGCTTGATGCTGCACTTAAACAAGTATAATATAGAATGACTGCTAAGGAAGTCTGGAAGATGAAGCACATTTTTTTCTGACTGGCTTGTCATGACTGGTGCAACCGTAGGTGAGAGTCACTTTGGCTCTCCCTGACTTAATTTTAGCTCTCCCTCGAGAATGCATGCTGTCTCCAAAAAGTGGTATCACAGGTAAACACATGCTACACTCAAGGCATCGGTCTAGTTAGGGCTGTGGAGGCAATGCTGAATTTAGATCTGAGGCTAAATCAGTATCAGCAAAGACAAGATTAGCATTGCAAGATTCATAGCTCTTTTCCTCTCAGAACACACATTTTGTGTCAGTTTGGACTGCTTCTACATTCCCACCAATTTATCTCCAGGTAATACCTGTGCATTGTCTTTGAGGCCACTCCACAGTTCACACCACTACACTTTTGTGGAGGTAATATTTTATGCAGAATAGAATGATGTTTTCTCTTTTCTCTCCTACTCTGTTCACGAGTTGGTTTTTATTCCCCAAACACTCCAAGGATGAAAACCCAACATTTTTACAGCCTGAGATATCAATCTGATTCTACAAAGTTGTTTGAAAGCACTATATTATATCTGGCGCACTCTAATATATTTGGAATAAAGGTTTGGCATGCAGTGTAAAGCAGACTCCCCCAAACACAAGCATGCAAACCCCAAACTGAAATGAATATCATGCACAATCCTTGAGAAATTTCACCTCTTAGTTTGGATTTTTCCCCCCCACTTTTCTACCTAATGAAGTGCTTGTTCATCGCTGTTATAACCCAATGGGCACAGTGTGCATTATAATCTCACCATCTGCATCATTTACATTCCCAAATGTGGAATCTCAGCCAGATGTCTGACTTATCTCCAAGGCGCTGACTTCAGGCATGTGGTTTTTATTTAAATTAATCACAACACTAACAGAAATCCAGTATCTATTATCTATCTCAACTGCAGATAATAATGCAGAATAAATTTATCTTGGGCTTTTTATTATTACCCACACAAGACACTTCTGTGGATGAATCTCCTAAAATGCAACAATAAAAATAAAATAAAAGGTAAGGCAGGACGTTAAGCAGAGTACTTCATTATAGATGAAGTTTGCAGATTGCATTATGAGCAGAAGAAAAACATGCAGCCCTTAGTAAAATGGAGATACCAAAGCAATCCAGGTTATAGTGACACTGAAAAACTAGGGGTGGCAGTAGGTCACCCCGAGCCCGTATTTCTATTTGTTCTTTGAAGGATCCAGCAAAATCCAACGCGCTGGTGCTCAGCAGTAATAAATGCCACCATGTGCAGGGGGCTCTATAACCTGAAAACACCACCATGCTCTCCTGCTTGCACGTAGAGCTTGAGGCTTCTACTGAGAACTCACGTGGTGTTTGCTGGCACAAAACTCCCCACTTTTCCTTGAAATAAAAAGTACACCTTAATTTAGAAATGTGTCATATTACATGTTTTTCTCTGACTTGGATTTCTGGACTTTTCTACACTCCTAATTAGTACTGGTAGTAGTAATAATATGTTTGTACTTCCATGATGTTAACCACTGGAGTATGAGTGCTGCAAATAGAAACTAAGAAGTTCAACATAAAGACATCTCCAAGAAAACCGACAGTTCCTTACTTAGATTTTTTAGAATTCTCACTCAGATAATTCCTTAGATTTACTACCAAATATATTTGCAAGCCACGGCTACGACAGGGCGTGGAAGGCAGATATGTAAGGACCAGGAGAGAGATCCCCACATTAGCACATTGTGAGTGCAGGATAATCAATGCCATCACAATCGTTCTTATAAATATACATGATTTTCTGTGAAGTACCTGAATTTAATCTCAAATGCACTGCGTCAGTGTGCACAGTGAAGGGCCTGGCTAAGCACAGGTCCCGCTGTATTCAACAGAGTGGGACACACACTTCTGGAAGAGCAGCTCAGCCTGGCAATGGCATGGCAAATCTCCTAACGCCGGTGCCTTGGTTAAGCGATAAAGGTAGTCAGGGAAAACCTGGGCTTTAAGGTACCAATTTTCAGCAGGGTTATCCAATTTTTTTTGAAAAACTCTTTCACGGCTTCACTGCCATGGGAGGTGGTCAAAGGACATGAAACGGGAAAATCTGCACTACAGCCAGCAGGAGGAGGTTGCCTCCATCCTCACTCTGCTGATGGTCTCCAGCCACAGCCTGCAGCCCTCCTCCTGCGATAGGGTGGGGAGACCTTGCGGAGGTACCTCCTTGAGGAGACAACCTGAGCACCCCCACACGCAAATGCATCGTCCCGTGTGGGAGGCCGGGCGTGCGCCTGTGGTTTGACAGCCAAGCGTTGTGAACCGAGAGCTCCTAGAGAGAGGGGTCAGCCTTGAGGGAGCTCTTCGGGGAACTCTGTTTGCAAAGCTGCAGACAAGGGCAGCCGCCCCCTCAGCTGCGTAGCTCTAGTGACCCTCCCTGTGGATTAAGCTGTTTTGTAAACCAGCGAGATGTTGCAACACTAAAACCTCATTGTGTTTGGACCTCTCAGGAAACCCTTCCAGAAACAGAACTAGAAAAAAACCCCAGACTACAATCATGTAATTAAATGCTGAATCATAACAGAGAACCACAGAAGTCCAGTGAAAATTATGCTGGCATGTGGTTACCACTGGCTTTTCTTAATCTGTGAGTGCTTTGCCTGTTCACAAGGTCACTGTTGTGCGCAATGGTGACTTTATTTGATCACTGTTTCCAACACACTGAACTCCCTTTCAGCACTCCTTGAAGCTGTCAGGGATGATGTTTGTCCCCCCAGCTAATGTCCAACTTCTACTTTATCTGCCAGAATGGTTTATTGAATGCGGTCCTGAACAAGATGCGGTCAGAGCATCACAGCGTGACACCATGTGCTGCTGCCACTGCTCAATGCCAGCCCAGGGACCGTGCACCACGCAGGAGCACTGGTGGATGTCTAAGGTGGGACAATTATAAAACACAGGCTGTGGTGAAAAATCATGGGAATAGGCACTCTAGTCTCCGGGTCCAGATCTTTTGTAGTCCATGTGTAGTTCCTACACCGGCATCAGTATCCTTGACTTCACCTCCTTGAGGAACCAGCTGAGGGTGCTCCACCACTCCAACAGCTTGGGCCAAGAAGCTGTGGGCACTGCCCTTGTTCACTACCTGAGGGCATGGGTCCTGTTCTCGCTCCACACAACTCAAATCTCTGAACTTCAAGTAATTCAATTCACTCTTTGAATGTGGTATCACGCAGTAGTGTTCAAAGATGCCCAAGCAAAGTTTTGAATGTGCCAGTGTGGGACTGGCAGTGGGACAGCTTCCTGCATCCTCCACTCTGCCCAGGCATTGCTCTGTGTTGATATGGTCTCCAGTCCTATGGCCTGGGGGGTAAAACAGGGACAACATGACTTTTATTGCCCTCTGGGATGTCCCCAGAATTGCAATATAGCAGCAACTGTGATCAGTTCTTGCCAGGAGAAGATCTTTGAAGTAAACGCTGCCAGGAATTGATAAAAATGGCTGATGATTGTGCTTGAGGAGCAAGCTCAGTGGCTTTAGATCATCACCTTTTACCTGTGCGATGCAAGCCTAGCAGGGAGTCTAACACAAGCCTCCTGCCCTTGAACGCATCTGTACAACTGCCTAGATGCTACTTGATCCCACCACCATTGTCCTCTACAGAAGGATGACCAGGACCCATCTGCCCCTCCACAAGCAATGAAGCAGTTATGAGAACATTTGAGACCTTATAAAAACGATTAATTAATTTTCCACAGATGAAGTCCAGTAAGTTTTATGCTGCTACCTACAAAAACGTTGACTGCACAGTTTCTGTCCAGGATTTAGCTGTTGCGTTTTGACAGAGAATAGCAAAATGGTCAAGACAGCTCTTGTTAGAGCCGGGCAGTAAATTACATGCTTTGCTCTATCCACAAAGAAATGTTTATCATCTGTTGCCAAAAACCACAGCGCCCTGGTGTTTCCTTGGGCTTGCTTTCCATTTCTACAGCCACCAAGGAGGCTGTTACCCTCGGGAAGTCTCATTTAGAATAAACAGTTCTTTATGTTCATTATCATAATTCCCAGAGAACAGGCTGGAGGTAGCTAATTAGCAATTAAGCATGACTGATCAGGCAGCCTGGAAGCACCAGGCTGCACCCAGCCGACCTGTGAGTGCATCCTCCAGGCTGAAGAACCACAGCAAACCTTGTGACTCTTCCTCCGGCCTCAAGGACACCCAGGCTTTGAGCTGGGGAATTTCTTCTTTTTTTGGGGGTGACAAACAGTTCGCTGGAAGGATGGGG
>NW_009267230.1:2162100-2166937 GCF_000687185.1 Egretta garzetta
GCTGTTTCAGGAAATGACTAATTTTAAGGAAAATCTCAGAAGAACCTGAGGGCCAAAGTGTTTCAGTTCCTCACTGAGAAGTGGCGTTTGCAGATCAGAAGTGACCAACTGCTTCTCAAATGCAAAAAGGAGACTCCAAACCCCCAAGCATGGGTGTTTTGGGGGAGGCCTTGCATTCCTTGATTTTTTCCCAGTTCAGTCTTTGAGCCGCAGTTTGTTCCCGCTTCGATCTCAACCCTGTGATGATGGCATGGCCAGCTGGGCTCAGCGAGCTTGGAGCCGGTCACTGGCACCGCTCGGCCAGGAGCACCCAGCAATCCTCACAGCCTCCCCAGATGCACAGACCTAGAGCTTCAGAGCAAGGCTGCAGCTTGGCTTAGGCTCAGCTGCTGGGGCTGGGGACTCGCACCCACCTGGCTCACCCCTCTCCTCCCAGCACATCGGGGGGTCCTGGACCAGGCGGCTGTGGTCCATCATTCAACCAGTGAGGGGAAAACAGGTCTGATAAGCAACCCTCCTCAGAGCAGGTCTGTTTTAAATCCAAGCAAGATGAAGCATTTTGCCAGTTAGGGAGTTGCTTGCGGACTTTGCCAGTGGCACAGATTTTTGGTTCAGCTTAATGCCTTCACCCTAGATTTAGCTCAACTCCTAATAATAGAGGTTAATCTCTTCTCGTCAACACGGCTTATTAGGAGATCACAGTAATCCCTCTATGGGTTCAAAATCTGCAAGTTAAAAATGTATTAACATACTCAAAGTGATTGCAGGTTAAAAGAAATGATACTCATGCTGTGGCCTATCTGCAAGCTAGAGGTTGGATTTTGTTCTGCTGGTTGTACTACCTAAAATAGCTGTTTGCTAAGATACAACTTGATTGCCGTCTGATGTTTTGTAACAGGCACAGAGATTGTCTCACTTTTGAAATGTCTAAGATTTCAAAGTCCCACAAAGAGAGTCTTCCAATTCCCACTGGCCTGCAGGAAATGCTTGTAACCCATGAGTTTGAATAAAAACAGTACATTTCTATCAAATCTTGTTCAAGTTATTTTTTCCATTACCGATTCCCCCCCCCAATCATTATTTACGTATACATTCTTTGCTACTTGGAAACACAGGAGGAGAGAACAAATGCATCAGCCAGCAATGCACTGAGGGTCATCTCTGGAAACACTAATGGCTTCTCACTCAGCAAACAGATTTTGGTGTAGGCACGCTCAGAGAAGAAAGCCGAGAGAATGGCACCATTTCACATGAAAACACACAGAGATGGCCAAACCCTTATATAACACAATAGGATCATCAGTGCCATTAAAAAGAAAACCATCACTGTGCTGCTAAACTGCACGGTATACATGGTGCCCTAGAGACCTGCCTGTCCTGGGTTCAGCACGGCGTTCAAATAGTTGGGCTTTTTAAGTAGATGAGGAATCACATCCAAATTTCCCCCACATCCGCAGAGCCTGGGTAAGCCAACATGTGCTGGATGCAGAGGGAGAGTTTGGCAATTGCACCAAGCAGAGTATGTGCTGGGCGGTCCTGTCTGCCTTCCCACCTCAGCCTGCCTGGATTTGTCCCTGCAGGCCACCCCATGGAAAGGGAAGAGAAGAAATAAGGCCTGGCATGGCATCCCCACAGAAGGGGGGAAATAATAATAATTATGATGATAATAAAAAAGCAACATTTAAGTTTCCTGTTGAATTGAAAGCAGGGGAGCACACGCAGGATGAGCTGAAAAGGCAGGTCTTGATCTGCATGGAAATTCAGCATCTCCCTGCTGCACAAGGGTCCCAGAGGGCACTAACCTGCTTTCTCTGCTCCTGCGTTCCCAAAGGACCTAGAAATGCATGGCACTGTCCTGCAAAAGCGGGACAGCAGTGAGGCAGCCCTGTGGCCGGGGTGACACCTCAGAGCTGCTCCCTTGTGTCAGTGACCTGCTCCCCCTGCCACTGAGGCGTTTGGAGCCAGCCGTCCCACTCCCAGCCAGCACAGAGGGCCGTTGTACAGGGATGCCCAAAGAGCTGGGCAGAGCCTGCGTACCCCATCCTCACTCCTCAGTTGAACGCTGCATGCCCAGCACCCAGCATCGCCCGGGAACCCCAGGCTCCAGCAGCCCTCCCTCCACTGCAGCCCCCAAATGCGTTATGGGATCAATCAGTCTGTAACTCACCAACTTGCGAGCAGGCAAAAGGGGCTTCTAGGATCTACAGCTCTGGGACAAAATCCCTGAAGGCAACTCTAGATCTAAAACAAATTTCATCCTCAGCTCCCAGTGAGCTTGCGAGAGGACACCTGTACAGGCACACTGTGGAGTGGATCTTCAGACATAAAAGGTCCGGAGGAAAGGGACAGGGATGTTCAAAAGCAGGGAATGGTACTGGAAGGGACACTTGTAAATAAGTGAAAAGAAAAAAAGGGACAGTGGAAGGGAGGTGGAGCAGGGGGCTGAAACTCAACAACAGCAGGGAGTGGGCAGGTAAGGAGCAGTGCTGTGTCTGACCGTCAAATCCAGGGAGGACCCAAGGAAATGATGAGGCAGCAGACTTAAATAAACCAGACAACAAGTACTTTTTCTTGCAATGCTAAACTGCAATATTTGGGGTGAGGTGGAGGCTAGAGGATTAAGGAGGTTCACACAGGACTCAGACAAATTCATGAGGGCTGGTGCTGGGTGCGGACTGCAGGCAAAAGCCTGTCTGTCCCCATCGGCACAGGCAGGCGCAAGAGATGCTGCTGGCTGGAGCTGGGGGGTGGGCACAGCCCAAGTCCTCCCCAGCACGGCTTTTGTGTGGCCATCTGCCAGCGTTTTACCTAAGCTCGCACTAAGCTACCCACCGCCATGACATCTTAGCCCCTTAGAAACTGCTGTCAGCTGAACGCTGGTGGCCCAAGGCTGCACGGTCCACTCTGGTTTGCTTTGAAGCTCTTGCTGCAAATGGGAATGTCGAGCAAGAGCAGCTTGCTCTCAGCCTGCCCAGCTACCTGGGCTTGTTTGAAGGCAAGATAAAGCAGCCCCCTGAGTGTTATGACAAGAGGCCTTTTAGCAAAAATGAAGCAGAGAGACTCTGTTTACAAGAGCCGCTTGTAAATGGAGACCAAAACCCGAATCTGAAAGGAAAACCACATGGCCATAATCTCTCTCCTGTGAAAGGAGTAGTAATTCCAATGTCACCCTGCAAGCTAAATGGTCTCCTCTAACCAAACGAGGATTACAGCTGCATTCCTGGATCATACCTGACCCGGAGAGTGCTCTGAAGTGCGGGGAGTGGAAAAGGCCTCCCCCCTTACTGCATTTCATGTCCCTGGCACAGCTGGACAAAAGGTTATGGATCAGCTCACTTAGTTTACAGAACAACCCAAATGATTTTCCTGGAATGAGACCTTGACATGAACGTTTCCAGCGGGGATGGATACCAGCCTGCTCCTACTGCTTCATCGTCAACAGGAAACGTGTGGAGCATGCGATGGGATTCACTGCATTTCATAATTCAACCTTATAGGTGCAAAGTAAATGTGGATTTAAGAGGCTGTTGCAGTATTTATTTTGCCAGCAGATGTTCCATGCAAGGACTGGACTTCAGCTTGTACTTCATCCCAGCTGAATGACGGGCTAGGTTTGGATTTCCTCTGAATGACTGTGCAAGATGGGGTCACAGCAGGCCACTATATGCCCATGTACATGTATATGGACAGATAGATACGTGAACTGGCACTTCTGCAAGCAACAAGCCTTTATACCAGGGCTTTTGTCTTAGATCTGCAGCAAGGCGAGTACACCCAGGGGCTTCTGAATCTCCTTTCTGGCCACTGCAATGCGAACCCAGCTCCAGGTCTGACCTCCTCCAACCCCCCCATCTACCTCTGGCATGGCACCCGTGGCAAAAAGTCTAAAAACCAGATAGCAGTGGCAATGCAACTGGCAAAAAATTATGGGGTATTGGATTCACTAGCACTGAGTAATGTCAACAGGAAATAAAAGACAGCATCAAAAGACCAGGACCAAAACCAAAGTCCCGGTTAGGTCTTTCTCAGCAGCTCTTAAAAGAAGGCAGCAGTGTGTACTAACGCAGGCCATTAAGCCAGCAGGATAGATAAATGTGTAACAAAACAGGCAAGTCCTTGTTCTCCTTGAGAAAACTCGGGAGACAGAGACTCCTGTACCCACACGGTTAAGCATGCTACTGCACAGCCCTGCAACACAATTCTCATGGGTTTTCACAAGGTGGGCACAATGAAAAGGCGCACTGCAAAGCAATCACATCAGCAGGGACCTCCCGTACTCCAGATGACTGCACGCAAAAAAAAGCAGGCGCTTGCATGAAGTCTTTGCCCTCAAACACAGCCACATCCCCTCCTGACACCCACGGTCACCAGCCCGGGTACTTGGGGAAACAAAGCAGCACAGCAAGTCAGTAACCACATGCTGTGGAGCACTGTGATGGAGATGGAGGCAGCGGTGCAATTCACAGCACTCTCTCTGACCAGCACTTTGTGTGGCAAATGCTTGCATTAAAGTGCCTGAAAAACCACTGCAATCGGTGTTTGCTCAGCCCCAAATCCCAGTCAGCTCAGATCCCCAACTACTGCTGTTTTTCCCAAACAATTCACAACTTTCAGCTTTCACTTGAGAATGCAACATGCTGCAAATTCCAAGAAAACTGCTGATATTTTTAGCAGCATCAAGCTCAGAAACCAAAAGCAAGGAGCAATCCTTGAAGCATCACCCAAAAGCAAATCATTCAGATATTAGAAGAACCAATGGCTGTACTGACACCCTTTTCTAGCTGGACCCTGGTTATGCCCCAATATACTTCTGCTAATTTAAGGGAGGCATGTGGCA
>NW_009267230.1:2167112-2174254 GCF_000687185.1 Egretta garzetta
CAGTCACTTTTCAAGAGCTGAAATTTCACCAGTGGCACTTGGTCACTGTGCTAACCATCACAACAGGCTGGCTTGTTGCAAAAGGGAGTTGTTTTCTTAGTGAATTATGCCATTATTCCCAAAAACATGCTTTACATGACAGGATATAAATCTTGGCGGTCCTCTCCTGAGCACACTCTGCCCCACATAAATGTCTGCAGTGGAGAACCATTTAACAAAAGCATTAGACCAGTGGCACTTGGTCACTGTGCTAACCATCACAACAGGCTGGCTTGTTGCAAAAGGGAGTTGTTTTCTTAGTGAATTATGCCATTATTCCCAAAAACATGCTTTACATGACAGGATATAAATCTTGGCGGTCCTCTCCTGAGCACACTCTGCCCCACATAAATGTCTGCAGTGGAGAACCATTTAACAAAAGCATTAGACCCCAAAGATGAATAGGGCTGGATCGTGGGAGAACACTGGTGAGAAGCACAGCCCTGCGATAGCATGGGCAGCCAAAGAAAACAGGGCTGCTCTGGGGCTGTCCTTCGTGCAGATGAAAAAACAGAGATAAAAAATGTTAACCCTGCAGGTAGCAGCCGTGCCGTGACTCACACATTTCTGATTCCAGGTGGTGTTTATTATTTCTCTTCTTTCAAGGGCTTAGAGCATCTTCAGATATCCCAGCAGCTTGCAGGAGACACAGGGACATCTGCACCGCAGTGTGATGTATGCCGAAAATGCCATGCGGGACAGGGAGAGGAGCATTGCTGGTTTTTTTCTCAAAATCAAAAATATTTTGCTAGATCGTGCAAAATGAAAGCAAAGCTCAGACAGGCCCAGGACAAAGAAGACAGGACTGATTTGCAGGAGGAAAGAGGGAGGTAGGAGTGCTGCTGGTCACTGCTGGGTGCTTGGGCAGGCAGCTGCTTCACTGCTGGACCTACGTGACCAAAACAGCTTCAGAAAGGAGATGGGAAGAGCCTGCAAAAAATAACCCTGCCCAGGACAGTGAGTGGGTGAGAAGGACCCCAAAAGTGACCAAAGTGTTCACTGAGCTCAAATGATGCATTCACTTTTTCAGCTCTACAATGTGAATGGTATTTATAGACCCCTCTGTAGCACTTGACTGGAGGTTTGTGTTTTTGCATTTTTGGAAAAGACATTTCACCTTTTGCAGTAAATTCTTGACCAATGCACGCACAAAGAGCTGCAAAGGAAACACTGGAAGCGATCTTACTGATGGGCTAAGGAAACACTTCAAAACCACATGTCAGCTAAGGACAGATTCATGTGCAGCACGTCCTTATCTGTGCTACAGAGTTTTTTGAAAGTATTACTGCTGTGAGAGATAAAGAAAATTTACTAGCGTGCATACATTTCCAGCAACATGCCTACATTTCCAAAAAGCCTTTTACAGGATTCAGATTGGAGATCAGCAACTGAAGCCAAGAGGAAAGATTACAGGATTAAAAACACTGCATTGAGTGCAAAAGGCAAAACATGATTACTCAGTCAGAATCAGGATTTTACCGGTGGGAAAAGAAAGATGAATGAATTGTCCAAGGGCTGTTTTCTAATGACCAGGTATTTCTTTTGATATAGATAATTTTATGTAATGAGCTAGGTACACACTCTTCTAGATACACACAAAAATAAGCAGTTTCTCTGAAGTCAGTGGACAGTTTCCTCCTTTCTTTGCCAGGTACGGAGCTGAAACACAAGGAGATTAATATAAAAAAAAATCTCCACTTACTGTGGAGCAATTTGTGATCACAAGAGGCTGAGTTTTCAGAGGTTTTGCACCATTCTGTGTTTGTTCGAAGCCTGGTTCCCACTGACTCAGTGCAGCTGTGAGTGCTCACTACTACTGCAAACGCAAACCAATGTCCCCAGCCAGGCATCACCTGAGAAAGGGGCTCAAAACATATTCGCTGCACCAGAAGGAGCTGGAAGGTGAGCTCCAGCTCTCCCCAACCTTCCCTGTCTGCGGCCGTTCCTTCATTTTCACATGTCCTCCTCCAGTGTTCCCAGATGCAAAGGGTCATACAGATAAAAACCTCTCAATCTTGACCTCAAGAGGAGGGAAGGGGAGTCCAAGAAGGAAGGGTCCAAGAAGGTCCAAGAAGGAAGAAGGATGCTGGGGCTGCAGATAAAAGTGGATTTCATCTTCTGCCCCACCTTCTGCCCAGGGCAGACACCCCTCCTTGGGATGCTGGGGGCAGAGATGTCCTAGCATGGCCTCATCCACCCACCACCTCCCCGAAGGGCTTTCCTGTGCAACCACCATGTGTGTGGACGGCAGCACCAGGTACCTCCTGGTGCACTGCAGAGGATAAGGGGGTGCCTGTTCCTCCCTCTCTTCCTCACACGCTTGCACATGGAGGACTGCCAGGCATCGCTCCCCATCTCCTTTCCCTTCATGCTGTTGGACATGGAGGAACCCTAAGCCACAGGACAGTAACTTCTCACGTCGGTGGAGTGTTTTGCAAGGCAATAGCTGACTGTTTTTCTTCTTGCTTTAAAAACTCAATAAAATAGACACTACCTCAAAGTGAATTTAAATAAAGTCCTGCTTTGAAGCCTAGCAGTTGACTCTGTGCTAGAATATTATTTAATTTCATACTTCTTGAACCTTTGGCAGAGCCAGAAAGCCAGCTATACTATTAGGTTTCTCTTTAGTTTTCTTTTTAAACACATTGCTGCGATGCTAAACAAATCCAGCGATTCTAACGAACTGTTTTAAATGCAAAACATGTTTTGTAGCACTTAAAAATCAATCAAACTGCCAGAGATTGCTAAAATAGCTAGTATGAATTCCCTGCCACTCTCTACAAGCAAAGGCCAAGCCTGGGAGATGAGCAGGCACTCTGAGTTTGCAGACTGGCTCCATCTGTTACACATAAAGTTTGGTTTTGGCAGTGAAAACATTAGAGGGGGCGAAAAAAACCCAAGTCTTATTGTCTGTGTTTACTAACTGCAGGGCCTGATCTTGGAGAGAGCTGAGTGTCTCAGTCCCGGTGGGGTGGAGGGGACATGCTGGGGCTCGGCCATCTTCGGGGACCCGCGCAGAGCTCGCCCTCTGCTTGTTCTTTTTGAGTGACAGAAACCTGCGTCTTCCTTGCAAATTCCCTGCTCCAGCACTACAGAGACACACCGAGTGTTAACTCCCTTTGCTTCCCTCATGGAAGTCTTCACCTCAGCCAGGACACCCACGGCTGCCCTGGTGTAGGACACGTGACTCCACCTGTAGAACCACTCATAGGGTTGTCCCCTGCACCCACAAACAAGGAATGGGGAACGGGGGTAGCGAAAGGCTGAGTCTGTTTGCCCCTCTGGATGGCTGGGGCTGCTGGCTGCAGCTGTACCCTGTCTGCAGACAGTGATAAAGAGGGAGTCATGTTTTTAATACCAGAACGTGAGAAGACCTTGTATCAGCAAGGACATGAGAGGGGAAACTGCAAAACAACTCGCACGGCCATAATTGAGGATGGCATGCCAGCGAGATCGTGTGTTTGTGCAAGGAAGGAGGCAGCCGACAGCCGCTTCGCTGAGGAACAGCAACGGGGAGCCCTGGGCTGGCAGGACAGCAGGGGCAATTGCTTGCCCTTTGGCTGCTCGGCGTTCCCGGTGCTGTCTGGCTGCCCTCTTGGGCTTGGTTTAGCTCACTACCATGGAAATGCAAGATGAAAGCTATCTCCTTTCGTCTTCATTTCTACCTAAATTTCCAATCCAAAGGGTTGGGTGTCCCTCTAGCGCTTGGAGGTATTTTTCTCCTGTTGTCCTTTACCAATCAAAGCCAAAATATCAATATACCAGGTGAACCCCAAGTCCCAGAGAAGCTGCAGAGTGCTGGCAGAAGAGGGGATGCAAGGCACAAAAATACACCTTGCAATGCCCTGGTGAGGCTGGAAAGCCACTGCCCCTAGGGGGTGAAGCTGCACTCGGGGCATTCCTCCGAGGCGAGTCACAGCATGGGAGTGCCAGCCTGCATTACCCACTAAGCAACAACTAGAAACAACCCAATAAAGGGCACGATGTTATTGCATCTTGGAATTACGCTTGTGGTAAAATGAAAACCTTTGCAAGAAACACAAAAGTCTGACGGAGGAAAGCAGAGGGGAGGAGGAGGCGGAGGAGGGCTATTAAAATGGAAGCCAGATCTGAGCTTCTTGTCGGGCTGAATTCTTTGCTGTGAATAATAAGCTTTTACCACGAAGAGAAAAGAAAGTTTGTTCACTGGCTGGGATTTTTCCAGAACCCGCACAACATCTAAAATCCTACAGTCTTTCTTATCCCAATGAAAAATAATTACTCCAAAGAATATTCTTCAATGAACCCTTAGGGGACAAATTATGATACTTCTCTGAAAACACGCTGTTCTTTTCCCCTCACAAAAAAATGTTCTCGTGCTTGTTTCCAGGAGGTAGGCAGGCAAGCACCACAGCCAGCGGGAAGGCTCTTTGGTAATCCGTTTAGTATCACGTGCTCCACGGCGGCTTTCTTGCACCGTTCACGACGGACCTACATCGGTTTTGTAAAATCCAGCAAAGTCAATCAGAAGTCCCATATCGCAGCATCTCTGTGGAAAACCCCACCAAAGGCCAGGCTCAAGCACTCCAGGCACTTGAGAGATGTGCATGCACGTTAATCTGTGTTTGCCAGTGTAAATTTTCCTATAAGCACTGGGGAAAGTTGGCTGGCAAATTCGGTTTTAAGTATCCAGGAAATACGGTTTGTACACAACAAAACAACTATTTTAAACAGGATGCAATGAGCTTTTCATGTAGGATATTTATGTTGCTGCAATGTTTTATAAATAACAGAGGAAAAATAGTAAATAAAAAAGGACTGGACTTCTGGCAAACACACAGACTGTTTCAATCATGTCAGAGGTTGCCAAAAATGCTACTTTCTTGTCCTGCTGTAGCTGCCAGCCATCCAGAGTTTCACAGACACCTCAAAGACTACAAAGAGTGATACAGGCCAATGATGCCATGTACAATCTCTGTTTTCAAAGATGGCAGGGTGCATTTTTAACATCTCTCCCTATCTCATCTGAAGAACTCTTGACACGGGTGTCAGGACCACAGCTGCTTCCAAACATGTATTATCACTAAAAAAGGGGGGAAAAAAGCCCTATGTACACTCTGAAAGTTCACAACCCAGCAAGACGTTCAAGGACTGATTAATGCCTCATTTGCTATGCAGCAATTAAAACAAAAGTTAAATGCCACAGCTATCCTTGATGTAATTAAATCATGACCAGTGTAATTATAGCAGGGAAGGGGTTACCCTTAATGCCTCTGTATTATCAAAACCAGATTTTTGATTGAACAGACTGACTCCCTCAGTCCACACAGAGGGAAAAGCCCAAACCAGAGTATTTTTGAAAAGCAGCATTCCATGGATTGAGTATTTTAAAATAGCTACAATAGGAGTTATTTTATTTACTTTTCCTTTCATTATGTAGAACAATGGTGTGTTCCAGGCTCCCAGGAAAATTATTAATAGCGCTTTGTTGATGCTGAGATGGTGGAATATGCTGCATGGGGCAGGCTGGGTGCATTCACAGGCTCCTGCTTTACAGCGATGCTGTGCAACTTGCTTTATTCCAAACTACCCTCTCCTACCGCCTTTCAGAGCCATCACCATCACGTTCATCTCGTACTTGACCCCAACGTGGTTATTACCTGCAATATGACCAGTGCGTAGTCACTCATGTCATAGGAGGGCTCGCAGGCAGTACCTGAGAGGATGGGGTTGCTTGAAGTATTTGCTGTCATTGCGCTCCCCAAGGAAGCCAGACTTTATGCTGCACTGTATTGTGAAACGAATTAACTCAGCTCTATCCATTTTCAAAGAGATCTGATCCTAGCGTCATATAAATGCATCTGTGTATGTGTGCACCCATTGAAATGGTTAACTGTGAACAACAACTTACCAGATGAGTTTTGCCTTTGCGCTATCACATGTAAACTATGGGATTTGAAAATGCAATGCCACTTTTTTAACTACCTCTCAGGAGCTCCCTGCTAAGTGCCTTGCCTCTGACTTGAACAGGCCAGGTCAAAAACTCCATGCAGACCCATCCAGCACTGGAAAATGCTGATTAATCATACTTCAAGTGTTTTCTATGACTGCATCAATTTTGATGACATTTTCAACAGAAAAAATCCCAGGTAATTTAAAGAGTATTTCAAGTTTTCTTACACAGAAATGTTTCAGGCAACAAAATATTTTGAAATTCTTATTTTATACCTTAAGTCAGGAGAAAGCATGCCCCAAGTACTGTTATTTCCTGGGTTTTGACATGCTGTTTTGCAAACTGTTGGTATAACTAGTCTCTGCTCCTGACTTTTGGTGCACAACCAACCCCAAATCCCTTGGGTTTGCTCCCAACAGGATGAATGACAAGTCTTGCCCTCCAAAGCACTGTGAATGCGCAACTGCTACCACCCGCAGCCAGGCTTGTGGTCCTCCCAGATATCTCAGGTAACTTCAGTGGCAATGGTTAAGAGATGAATTTATGCTTGAATGTCAAATCTTTCAGTTTAAAAATGTGTATCTTTCATTCTACTTGCAAGAAGAACCCAAATAAAGTGAGCATTTGTTTCCTACAAACAATCCATTTAACTCTGTTGTCCTGCTGCTCACAGTGCCTGTAATTTAGCCATGAGCTCGCCTACTGATTTCAGCAGAGAAACCACCCATGAGTTCTCCAGCACTGGTTTAGCCAGTTTGTTTGCAATTATTTACTTTTATATACACTGTAAATAACAGTGTCCTGTTTCCATGGGTTATTTTTGACTTAGCGATGTTTCATTTACACACCACAGTCACCCATTTTTCTCCACATTCCTACTTCTGGTTTCAAACGTGGCAGAACCACAACAGTGAATCACCAAAAAATGCTACTCGTTATGGACAATTGATGGCAAATTGACGGCACTGACAACATGTCTCCAGCTTTCAGTCTTGCTTACGAACGGACAATTTAATGTTGTTAAGTTCATATGGCAACAGTTGAGGCCATCCCATGCTTTTGGACCTACTACGTAACATGGGCAGATATTGTGTGTTTAATCTGAGGCCTGAAATTAAGTAGTTCTGTGAAGGTATTTGCATGAAAAGAGCATCAAGTGGCTCCGTGCCAC
>NW_009267230.1:2174276-2188106 GCF_000687185.1 Egretta garzetta
CGGCGCGCCCCCCCCCCCCCGCCACCCCACAGCTACCACGTCCAGTGCTGAGCACGCCGCAGGGCAGCGTGCGTTCGCTCTCCAAACAGAGGGCAGTGACTCATGGCACAAATAAACCAATAAATCCCTGGGCAAAGGAGCACAAAATCCCAATATGAGAAAGGGGGCTCTGTAACTTAATGATGAACAAAGACATCTGGCAAGCCCTGCTGTGATCTTGTTACAGCTGCAGTTTAACTCTCCAAGCCACACCGGCTTGATCAGATGTTGGATGATCTCTCTTCTGAATAAGACAATATGAAAATACCCCTCCTGATGTTGGGAGGGGGGTTGTCTTCCTGCCCCCTCTGAAAAAACAGGAGTCTCAAGTGCCCCAAATCCTGTAACAAGTCCCCAGCCTGCCCCTAGGAGGGACAGGGCTTGGCATCCGGCAGCCAGGGTTAGTATATTCTTTTCTTCTATTATTAATAAACCACAGCCTCCAGTCTGCATGGCAGAGGTTTTACCCACTATTTGCAAAAGGAGCATTTAGGTCCCAAAAAGCTCTCTCTTTTCTTCAGTCATCATTCATAAAAGTAATAGAGCAGGCAAGGCAGCGCTGGTGTCTCTATGTTCAAGATGCCCAGGAGCTCAGGATGGACTTCTCTTCCCTGAATTAAATTTTCTTCTGAAGCCATCATCTGTGAACCTACCACCTCATAATGTTATTAGACATCTAATAAAATGCATCTAGGTTTTGCATTATGAAAAGCAGCGCACAATTCACTCCTGACTTCAGACACCTCTATTACTCCTCCTCTGTTGCTTCTTTTCTAAAATAAATCCTCAGCTGCTCAATCCCTCCCCATATGGAAACTGCTCCATACTTCTGATCTGTCCTGTCGTCCATATGAGCAGCCCAGATGTGGCAGAAATCTAGGCTGAGGGTTATCTTATTCTTGCCTGCCTGCAGATGTGGTTTCTGCTGCTGGAGCTGCAGGACACTGGTCTGTTAACTGCTTGGCACAGTGTAGAAGATGTCCCCTGTAAGCAGAAGATTGCTACTCACACAATCCCCGCAGAAGGAGAATGCCTTCACATCTTGGAAGAGAAGAGACAATTGCATTCTTCTCTAAATACACAGTACAAGCATTATCAGAGGAAATGAATAGCAAACACTGAGCTTGAGGAATCAGGTCAGGCAAAGGCAAAAGAAATCATGTGAGTCATGCCGCAGCCTGGAAAATGACCCCTCAAGACCAGCTAAATGGAAGCTGATGCAGAGCACGAACTTCATGGGCCGTGGAAAAGCATGCGACAGCATGGACATGGCTTGCCACTCACAAGTCTTTCATAATGAATCTGAAAATAAAGTAGTCAGTGATCATCCTCTTCTGGAGCCACCTAGGTAAAAACGTCTGTGACACCAAGAGCATGCTGCTTACCTTACTTCCTCTTCTAAGTATCAACTGGTTATTAAGCAAACAAGCATTGATAAAGTAGATACCTGCCTCAGATCTGGAAGACAGCAGCCAGTGCTTGCCGTTCAATCCAGAGGCTGCAAAGCATGTGGCAAGATCTATGGCATTTAAGTTGTAATTGTGATACAAGGATGAAATTCAAACTGCTCTTCTGGCTGCAGCTGTGGTGCAGTTGAGCATCGGGTCTGTGCCTGTGCGCGCACCCACCACGCTTGGTCGTTCATTCCCTGGGCGGTCCAGGGTCACCCCAGCGCATCTCTGCCTGGTGGGGCAAGAGCCCTGTGTGAGACCTGGGGATTGACCCACCTCCAAGCCGGCTCCACAGCACAGCGTTTGATTCTGCTGCAGGTGGACCCCAGGTGGGAATTTTGGGTATCCCAGACATTCCCCCAGGCTGCCCCAGCTGTGCATAGGCCAGCTGGCAGACCCTACTTGTACACTTCAGTGTGCTGATTAACATCAAGGGTGGGAAATCTGGTCACCCCAGAGGCTCCCCAAAGCAGGCAAAACTGAGTGTAGGAAAGACACTTGCAAATGGCTGGTAGAAATTGCTCTTGCAGGTGCAGAAATGCTCATGAAGGAGAGCCTTTTGTATATTTTTAAGGCAGGTAGGAGAGGTTTTGCATGCGGTTTGAAGATAATTGGTAGCAATGGATCACACGTCCACTGGAGTGTGGCCAGCAGGACTGTAAGAACTGAGCAGCATGGCAATTTGGGGAATCTCACCTCATCCCGCTTAAAGACGTCTGCAAGGACCCTTGCAATGGTGCCTTCCTGACACCATTTTGGCAGCGATTGATTGTCCTGTTTGAGAGGTTTGCTTATCTGTCCAAGCTTTACCCTACGCCAAGATCCCAATAATTTAGTTTTGTGGGGTTTTTTTTAAGCACTCTATCTGTACGTGCATGTGCAACAGGTGGGAAAATTGATTAGAGGAGGATAAAACCCCACAGGTTATAGAGAACTGATCAGAAAGTCAAAACCAAGGAACATAAAGGGAAAGCAGAATGCAAAAAATACACAGTATATCCACTGACAAGAGGGAAAGCATGCATGTCAAGAGACATGCAGAAATGTTAGGCCAGCTCCATCATGTGTGGGAGAAACATTGAACACTACAAGAAAGCTGGTGAAATTACTTCTAATTAAATGATCTATGGAGATGACGAAAAAGGTGTCATCTAGACACTGCATATATTAGTATCAAACAAAGTCTCATACGGACCCCAGTGGTTCTCACAGATGAGAGCTGGTGCTACTCGCTAGCAGGGAGACCTTGCACAGTCCTGGTTTAAACCCCCGTGTCTGACCCTTGGGAAGCAGCAGCCGCTGCGTAGTCCCTCAGTCGCCTCCTTTGCTGTTGTGGCCACCACAGGCTTTGCCATGGTTTGCCGCTGATGTCCTGCCAACGCCATCACGTGCCTTTGCTGCACCACCCCAATGTCCTGCGTCCGCATTTTGCTGCCTTTCGATCTGGACCCTGAAACACAAATATTTTGGCACATGGGCTGTTCCTCCTGCCGTGTGTTTGTGCAGTAACTAATGCAATAGTGTCCTCTGCCAGGGTTGGGAATGCAGGGCTCTGGGGCAGCACTAATAACAGCAGTCCAGACCTCACTTCTTTATTTCCTTAGCCTGTGTAAGTGCAGGCATGCGCAGATTGAGGAAGGAAGGAGAATAATCAGCCCCTTGCTCGTGGATTTGGATATTTTCTTATTTTTACTGACCTCTGTGTTCATAACCAAACAGTAACAGAGCATCACTGCATGCGATCATGCAATGACAAGTCATTTCCATTGTTGGCTGGTTTGGGTTTTTCTTTTTTACAACGTTAAATCAGACTCACAATCAGAGCACTGCTGTGTACAGTCCGGCTGAGCCAGTATTATTGTAGCTGTCAAGAATTAGACAGGTTTTAGAAGCTGGAACCAATTGCCAGTTACAATGAAAGAGGAACCTCTACATAAATGGCTCAGGATTTCCTGTTATTGCAGATTGATTTTTGTGATGCAAGACAAGATTCATTTTTTCCCCCCCAATAATTAAACACATGTGAAGTAGCATTCTTTCCAGTCCACAACAATGACTTTCCTGGAGATTGTTTTGACAGTGTTTTCAACTGAAATATTTTTCATTAATATAAATAAGTTTGTTTCTCAAAGTCATGACTCCACAATGATATCACAGCACACCAATCTACTTTTTGAGGAAAGAAAGATGTTATTTTAAGAACGGTCACAACACATTTCCTTTAAAAAGTCCATCTTAATCCCTTCCATTTGCTTGAATTTTGGGGGAATTGCTTACAAACACGAGGCTGGTGCACAATGCTTTAGCATAAGGAAAAATATTTTGTAAGATAAGCTTTCAAAGTATGTTACTGTTTTATACAAGAGAATTTAAACATGACTGTGGTTCAAGTCCACTGACTATATGGCATTACAAAGGTAAACTTCTCAGCCAGTTTATTACAGTTCATCTGTAAAGTAATTGCTTTTGATAGAAAAAATGTGCAGTGCTTATTACTGCCTGGAAGTGGACTATGGCCCCAGTCCAAAGCTTGTTGATGTTGGTGGGGATTCTTCCACAGACTTTAATATCTTAGTTAGCAGGAAATACACCATCAGGAAACTTGTTTTTCCAAATACTGTGATCTAACCGCTGGAGATAACACAATGGTTTTGAATGAGAGTTGAAAATACTAGCAGGATAAGCAAAAAATTATGACCAGGTTGTATTATTCCTCCTCAAAGGGAACAGGAATACACACAATAGCTCTGCTCAGTGCTTTTCACTGCAAAGGCTGTGGTTCTCACAGTCCTGCCAAGCACCCCACTTCTGCTGAAAGCTGTGTGTGCTCTGCATCTCACCGAGCCCGGCCTCCGGTTCGCCCTGCATCCTCCTTCCTACCCACACCCCTGGGTGAAGCGCTCCCTGGTTTGCCCTCTCCTCAGCACGTGTTTGAGCCATAAAACAGCAGCAAATGGGGAACTGGCCACACAGCCCACACTTCAAAGGGCAATACGCTTCTTGGGTCTCCGTCCCGGTAGAAAGGGCTGTGTGCAGTAAACATCAGATAACTGAAGCCTGAAATGAGCTCTTTGTATTTTCACTGTTGCTTTTTATTAAATGTGGGATAACATATCTTTTATTACCTCCACTGAAGCAATTCATTTGTACCCACAATGGCTTTGGGTAAAGACCCAACTTCGTTTTCACCTTGGCTAAGCCTTTCCACCCCTTGCCCCCCCTCTTCGCTGTTGCTTTTTGTGCCAAATGAATGAATGCTCACTCAGGCTTCAAAGTACATGGCAGTTTAAAAGGACTTGTTTGTTAAGATCTCCCAGCCGTCTGCTGGGGAATTCCTCACAAAAGCAGATCTCCCCTTAGGGATTATTTCGCTACCTTTGAAGACCCTTTGCCAGCATGGCTGCTTTTTATTTGAAGAGGTATTTCAGCCTTGTGAAATGACGGAGTGTATTACACGTTACGGACAGTTTCATTAAAACAGCTTTACATGCCTACCGCATCTAAATGGTGATTTGCCGATATCTAGCTTCCACGTAGCTTTTTTCATCCAGCCCAGTCCTTTGCAAAGCAGTTGGAGAGAAGAACCAATCCCCCACCCCCTCACCCCCAAAGTTGAGATAAATTTAAGGACTAAGCATGCAAGTCCAGCACCAATTCTGACATTGGCAGCGCTGCCACTTGCCCCCAGGCCCCTTACCCTTCTGCTGGGGCATTGCATGCTCGGGCATGCAGCAGAAGGGCACCAGCATCTTGCTCCTGCCATCACCAAGCCCCTGTGCACCCAGCACCTGAGGCAAAGCTCCCACCATCACGAAGGACTCATCACAAGGGTGTCTCTGCTTCCCTCATTGAAAAAAAGCTGCCTGCAGTGCCTTAAGCACCCAGCTCCAGGAGAGGGCTCCTAGCAGCCAGTGCCGCACTGAGCAACACCTTAACATAAATCCCCACTCACGCAGCACCCCTCATCTCACGGGTTTTCATGGTGCTCCCTCTTGCAGGCCCTTTGTTTTCCCTGGATGTGTCTCTATGTCTGACTTTGGGATCTGGATTTCATTAGGTGGCTGAGTGCCTAGAAGTCAGCCACTGCAATACCAAAATCCCTTTGGGCTTAGCCCAAAGCAACACGCCTAATGACACCCAGCAGCTGTAGCTAAGCCAGGAAAGATCCACGAGCATCAAATGTGATTGAAGGACCCACTCCTGAACCAAATAGTCTCCTTTCTAAAGACATATGCAGCACTTTCCTGAACAAGACACAGATGCATCCCACCTTCTAAGCACTGAACAAGCACAACTCTTTCTGACTCCAAACTGGGATTTAAGACCCCTGAGAAGTTGAGAAGTTCTGAAAACTGAAATGCAAAGTCCTAAGTCCAAAAAAGCTCCCAAGCTGACTGCTTTAAAGCTCGCAGTCTGATAGTTGGAGGCCAGCACAGCATAACCAGGTGAGATAAAGGACAGAGACCAGGGGACAGATGAAGGGACATCCTCTGTGCGCAGTCAGTGCAGGCAACTCATGCCTCCCTTTGCCAAGTTTGCTTAATATGTTAGATAGACTATCTCTGCAACACATATCACACTCTCCTCCAGAAAAAGAGAGGGGAAGAAAAAAAAAAAGACAGAGAGGATATGCACACACTCCATTAAAAAGATAAATTTGGTTGTATACACATGAGCTTAACATGTATTTTTAAGTCAGTAAGTTTAAGAATTAGTTCTGGTATGTGCTGTAAACCAACATATGATTTTTTTTTTTTTATTCCATAGCTAGGATAATGAAAAAGCTGCACAGAACAGCTCTAACTGGACCAGTGTTCATTAACCATTCGTCTAAACCATTGCCCTAGTTGTCTTAACCTCATTTTTAGAAATTCACCAACTAAACCAAAATGTCTTTCTGAGGCCAAACTGGAACAAATCAAAGGACTTCTCCCATGAGGTAATCCTGTAGCAGAACACTGCTTCATCCCATTACCCAAATATTGCCAAGCTGAAGTTTCAGCTCAAATTGTTTGCGTATGTTCAACTGGAAAAGCGAATGATGAATGGCATGGATTAGCTGTGCTTGCGGTTACTCATGGGGCAGCGCAGGCATGTCAAGCCTATTGCAGTACAGATGGCAGATATTCATCTTCAAAAAGCTGCACCTCTAAGCAAAGGGTAGAAACCCCCAAAACTAGAGTAGGATAAAGACCTGCCTTGGCTGTTAATAGTTATTAATGCCTGTTAATAATGATTAATGCCTGTTAATTACCAGCTGCATAAGGTGGCAAGACCCTTGGCTGACAAAGCATTCTGGAGAGTTACGTTCACACAAGTCCGAGAGACACCAGAAAGCCCACAGACATCCCAGCGCCCTGGGAAACTCTCTGGGAAGAAATGCTGTACATCCCAGAAGGAGCTTCTGCACATTCATAAATTCTAACTGAATGTAAAACATCGGGAAAGAGACCTCAGAGATGTGAGGAATCCAGTGAAAACATCTGTTCGCTGCACAGGAAGATGGGTTACGTAGCCAAGAAAATATTACACCGCCTCAAGAAAGATAAACTAGTAGTGTTAATATTCTAGCAATAGGCTTGAGCCTCTAGAAATAACAAAAGCTAGCTCTTGTTTAGGGGAAGACATGATTCAACCATGTGTACTGAGACCTGCCCCTGAACTTTTTGGAAAATGTGGTCTGCAGAGGGATATTTATTTTTTGTAGTCGCAGGAGAGGATGGCCACGTGAGATAGATCTGGGCACCTGGTGAGACTTGCTCTGCAAGTCCTGGTAGGCACACCAACCCATGTTTCTGGCACTCAGGATAACAGGGATTGGGATAACAACCCACTGGCAAGGTCAATACTAGGCATTAGCAGGACTTAAAAGATGCAGTCAACAGCTTAAAAAATACACATTTTGTGCCTACAAAGTTAAATACAAGAAAGTGAGAGGCTCTGTAAGAGCAGAACTGGTTTAAATCTTAGAAGGGACAAAGAAAAAAAGCTCACAAGGACTGAAGGAGCTTTGGCACCAAACCGGAGGGATCCATCGTCTTAAAAACACACAGCCTGGCAACACAGCATCCGTGCTGACAGTGGGAAAATAACATTGCTCTCAGCAGCTGCTGAGCTTGTTAGCATCCAGCCTGTGTCTCCTCTCACAGCCACCCCAAGGACATCCTGGAAAGCACAGAAATAAGCCCTTTTCTCAGCCTCCCACCTCTCCCACCCAAATGATGCCCACAGTTTACAGATACTCAAGCTAAGTAGTTATCTGAGGAGACATTTACCCTCAGCTTGGTTTAAAAGCACACAGCTGCTCAGCATGCTTCACAGGCTTTACCTTTGCTTTTCAGGAACAGCCTCTCCATTAGTACTTGGTGAAAATTGTAATTTATAACTTGGGTTGCATGCCACATCACGTAGAGATAAGAAGCCTTCATTTCACCAGCTCTCCCTTTTCCTACAGTTTATCAGTAAATCCCATGATCCCCATTTTCTGTAAATAAGTGACCAGGAAAATGCCTGTGGCAGAGCCTGTATCTCCAGGGAAGCCACAGCACTCACAGGCTTGCCTCTTCTCTCCAAACCCCCATGTGCATTTGTCCCAGGGAGGGGATCATTGCACACCCAGACCAGTGACCAGCAGCTTCTTTGCTGGGTTCCCACCTCTCTGGGAAGCTGACAGAGGCCAGAAGTCCCCATGTTCCCTGCTCGCCCTAGCATGGCAATACACCAGCCTAAGGAAGGATGACTGAAGAGCTGCTCCTTGGCATCAGCAATGTTAAGTCCGCCAGTGGGGATGAGAACCAGGCAACCTGCAGGTCACCTGTGGGCCACGTTTTGGTTAAAGGGGAGGCAAGGATGAATTTGTTGCATGAGCCAAGTGGTGAAACAGTTTCCTGAGGTCTCTGTCAGACCCTGGCCAGGAGGTGCTTGCCTTCAGGGCTAGACCCATGCGGGGAGCTGGTTCCAGCTGTGACCATGCAGGCAGCCTTGTCCCAGGACTGGGGATCGAGCCCTGGAGCTGGGCTGTTGGCAAGCTAGAGCCTTTCATACATCAACCCGAAGCAGATGAGGCACTTTGGAGATCAAGAACAGGTTACAGCTCTTGTACAGAAACCACAAGCAGGGCTGGAGAACCATCTGTAGGAAGGGAGTGCATCATCTCAGAGGTGCAAGGTGGCCAGAGCAAGCCTGGAAATCTGCCACAAATTCATAACCATGCCATAGCGGGCAGCAAAGGAGGTTTCAGGGAGACACAGCAGGGGTCACCATCCCTGTGCCAGGAGAAACAGGCCCCAAGCTTTGCAGGTGCAGATCTGACTATGCTAAATCTGGCCATGATTCCTCCCTGCTTCTACAGACAGGCAATCTCTTCAACAGGAGTGAGTCCCTCAACAATTCCTTTCCTGACTACAAATGAAAACCTTCTTACTTAATGGAAAATATATTTTAAGATATGTTTGTCCCAGAAATCAGATTTAAGCAATATGAGGAATTAGAAACAGAGACTTTATAGGAGAAACTTTTTTGCTGGAATAACTTTTAGGAAATAAATGCTCATAAAACGTAATGGAGTCTGCCAAGCTGAAAATTCTCAAAATGAGTGACTATACTGTACCATCCGATGTTACATCACTGGCACATTGCAAGAAGCAGGGAGCATCAAATGAAGCTAGCAAAAACCAGACACAAACAAAATAAACGTACATTTTTACCCACACAATGGCTGTTTGAACTGTGGAGCTACTTGCTAAGGGCTGATAAAGTTTTCATCTGTCAAAGGGGAAACTGAACAAAGTCACAGAAGGGAAATCCATTATTTTGACTAAATACATGAAACTCTGTGAGCCCCTGAGTTGAAAATGGTTCAATATCAGGGAAAAACTACAGGAGAGTATTGAGGAGAGTGCCTTTGGCTATTCATGAGGATGACATATTGGGACTGGTGGATCATCAGCACCACCCAGCTCAATGATTCTGGTGTTTTTAGGCGGTGCTTTAGGCTGTGGCATTGCAACTTGGTGGACAGGAGATGCCAGAAGTGCTGAGTTAGTAGGTATTATCATTACACAGGGCTGTGTGGAGCACCTGCAACCTGCTTGCCCCGGGCTCCCTGTGTATCACATCACATCACATCACATGTACATTTACCTAGGAGAGGGGAGGATTCACCAGCAAACAGGCACAGAGCATCTCTGTGTTTAGGAACCAAAGAACCTGCTCCTGTTAAACAGGTAAAAAACATCTCTACCTGACATCACAGTTCCTACAGATCCCACAGCTGAAACCCATGTCCACACCAAGCTGTTTCTTCTACTCTTCTCAGTGTCACCTCTGCTGCCCTCATTGGGGTGAAACGCAGCGAGCCTCCGCTGTTGAAAATTGGAAAGGCTTGGCTTTCTTGTGGTTTAAGTCTCAATACTCACATACTTTTTGGCAATGGTTTGCACTGCAGTTCTGTTTTGTTTCATCAACTGACTCGTAAAAAGCAAATCATCCTCTAACAGGCATCCCTGGAAAGGTCATGGGCATAGCAGTATAATGCTGGCCCTGCATGGCCAAATTACAGGGAGGTGGTTAAATGGAGGACCTAGACTGATCCCAGGGACCAGATGCAGATGCAGGTACAGAAGATTTTCAGTTGGCACAATGACAATAGCATTATTGGGGAAAAGAACAGAAATTATGTTACATAGAAAAGAAACATCTATAATGAGTTGACGAGAGACTTGCAGGCAGCCAACTGATACCTTTGGCTTTTATGGACAGATACTGCCACGGAGTAACCCATCCCTTTATCACTTCCATACCAGTCTGACCACAATTCTGAACGTTTCCCTAATATGTGTTACGGGGTATCAGCGATCATAACCCTTAAGCTACGGACATTTGGCAAAACCAAGAAGAAAGTAGTTAGCTAAAAAAAGGTTGACAGTATACAAACCCACTAAATTATGAAGTACAATTCTTAGTTGCATAATGTGGGCCAGTTCAATGTTGTTTTAATCTTAAAATAACAGAGCATCTAAGGTCTCGCATTTTGTTCAGCACCACAGGGAGCATAGGGAGGCCATTCGAACTGTGAGCTAAAATGGAGGGGATAGGTGACAAACAACAGTTCCGACAAATCCAAGACTAAATGTTGCCTTTTCTTCCCTCCTCACTCCTCACCAGAACGTGATATTTTGACAGCTGAATGTGTCTTGCTCTCCCAAGAGATGCAAAGATACAGACTGGGACTTGACATCACCAATTGCATCAACAAAAAGCAATAAACAGCTGCACACAAAGTCTGCTGCGGCTATTGCAACCAAAGTGCTCCTTTACAGAAAACAGTGAAACTCATAAGTATAGCCTAAAATCACAGTGGAAATGGAGGCTGCAGATTTCAATCTATTTAGAGACTCAGTTCCCGACTGCACAGCCTGGTGTACAAGGTCTGCCCTTGGCAGAGCAGCCCTGCATCCCCCTCCCTCCTGCGGTATTGCAATTTTCCTATTATTTCTCCAAAAAAGCTTAATATAGGCTTCATCCCTGCAGGAGCACTCACCCGCCGGCAGCCCACGAGCAGAGCTGTGTGCCTTGCCAGTGGCCTGGTGAAGATGGCTTTTCTGAGCCTGGAAGAGAAGTTGTTGTGGAGAAATCTACTCCCTTGGAGAAGAGGAGGAATTTGGAGATAACACCAGCAGAGGACATAAACAATGGACACCCAGTGGACTCACGCACACAGAGGGTTTTCTTACACAATAGAAAAATGTATAAGGCACATTAAAATTCCCACCCAGGTTTGACAACACTGCAGTCTCCTATTCTTTATCCTCTAGAGTCAAATACAAAACAAAGGCCTATTTTTTTAAGATTAAGACCAGAGACAGTGGGATTATATGAAAGATTTGACAAAGTGTATAATGGATGGACTCAGCATGCAAACGGGTTTGGGTGGGTGCCAAAGGCTCAGGTCACAAAAACTACATTGTTTCTTCTTTTTTCCCCTTTTAAAGTCTTTATAAATAAGCATTGTTGGACACAAACTATTTTTCTTCTTATTTTTAGGTATTACAATGATTTTTCAAACTTAGGATGTACTCCAGATTCAACTGTTGCATGACAATCAGAAGTTCAAAATTAAATATGCTTCTGATTATAAAAATGAATTAATTAAATACGCGCTTTAGCTGTTTGGGGTTAAAGGAGAATACTTCTTGGTATTAAGTTTAGTGACATGAAGAGCAGCAAGTTCATCCAGCTTGCAGAATGCCTTCTGGCACTAGCACACAATGTGTTAAATGTATATACACACACGCACACAGGTGTCTTCCCTAAATGCTTATTAGTAACCTTGGTAGCTCCTGCAATGAGATACACTGGCTGCTTTGCCCACCCCAAAGGTGACGCTCACATTTATGCTAATAATTTGAATTAACTCAGTTGTCTCATGCTGTTCACGTCAGGACTGGGATAAGGAGGAGTAGAATTGGGCATGCATCATTTAGGGGGAAATTCACAAAGCTCCAGGACTCTGTTGTAGCCGGGGAATTTTTGGTGTGCTCCCCACAACACTCTGGTCTCTCGCAAACAAACAACACTGCTCTTGGAGGTGAGGTTGGAAGTATGGGTTTGCTTGTGAACATACTAAAAAAAAGTAAGAATTTTGGAATCCTCTTTGAAGGCACAAACATATGACTCTGTGGGTAAATGGCAGCAATGACACTGTGGGCACAGCCTCCCTAGCAGCCCCGCTCCTCACAGGGGATTCTCTGCAGCCGTTACGGTGTTTCCCCAGCCCAAAGCCAGGCCACTCCATTAGCCACATAAGGGACCTCTCTGGCTTAAAAAACAAAATGGAGGAAAATAAAGATGAAAAAAACCCAAGCCCAACAACCAAAAGGCAAGATCTGTTCCCCGACCCGGTGTCAGCCTGAAGCTGCCGTGCAGGCAGAGCTGAGGCTTTGCGGTACAGGGATGACACCAGGGGATGGGGAGACATGAGAAACTTGTGGTACCACCAAGTACTCTGTACCATGAAACTGAAGATGAAACTGCTTGGAAAACCCCAATTTGTACAAGGAGAACAACAAACATGGCATTTCCAATGGGACACTCATGATGACGCCATCCATGATGAAGTAATATTTTTTTCTAGCAACAAGTGAGGCCATTCTGTATATGTCACATCAAGCAGGCACAAAAAGAGCTATAGAGAGGGAACTGATCTTCAACCACAGTTTCCTCGTTGATCTGGGATGAGATGGGCTCATTCAGACCCTCACAGCAGGAACCACAAAACCACCTCAATCGCCACAGAGACAGCAGCTCTGGGGTGCTGCAGCCCCCAAGGGACCGGGATCCCACCGGGGGATCCCACCAGGGATCCACCAGTGCAACACAGTGCTGCGGGAGGCAGCCTGCAGCAGGCATAGGGATACAGCACAGCGGGGGGGGTTGCTTCACCTCATGTTTCTGGCTTTTGGGTTAATTTTCTTGAGTTCCTCTGCAGACAACAGCTTAAAAATAACTAACAACAACAACAACAAAATCCATCCCTGCCCCCCCCGAGCAGAGCTTCTTCACAGGACAGCTGGGTATCAGCAACTCAGGTCAGCAACTCAGGTGTTAAGCAAAGCCTCTCGAATGCAAGATTCCCAATGAGACCACAAGGTTGAGCAACTCTGCCATAGGAGCCAAGAGTTCCCGTTGATATCTGCATAGGTTGAGAGTACTGTGCTGGCCTTCTCTATCCAGCAAACTCGCCAGCTTCCCTCATCCTCCAGGAATCCAGATGCAGCTTTCGGCATGATCACAGCTAAAATTATTTTTAAAACCCCTCTGTGCACTTAAAATGACATGATAATTAAGATTAGAAAACAACAATCAATCCAGAATTTGATAATAACCCTGAAAACCCAAGGAAGAAAAATAAGATTGGCTTTAATTGTGCAAGCCATCTGTAGGATGAATTTGTTAGAGACAATCTGGATAGGAATCTTTTAAGTAAGCCAAGAAGTTTAGGAGGGATAAAAGGAATGTATTAGTGAATCCAAACTGTTGAAGCAGATTTCAGAATGTTTTGCCATTTTTAAGTGTAGCATTTTGGCTCTTCAAACATTTCATGATTTTCTAAGAGGTATATTTTATTTTCAAGTTACTGGGAAACTAAATCAGACTGTCACCTCACTAAGTACGTGCATGTGTTCTCCAAATGCCCAGAAGATGAAATACTGTAAAACAAGACTACTCTGGAAATTAATAGACACAAGAGCAGCATAAATAACCGGTGATGATAAGACCAGAAAACTGCCATAGGTAGGTCAAAACAAAAGTCCATCTATCCCAGTCCTGTCTCCAGCAG
>NW_009267230.1:2188118-2219018 GCF_000687185.1 Egretta garzetta
CCTCCTGCATCCCTCTCCTCTCCCAGTGATAGCGAGGTGGCATCCCAAGGAAGTAGCATCCCAAGGAGGTGGGATCCACAATGTGGAGCCTAACAGCTATCACCAGAGCTGTCTTTTGCCATATGGGTGTTTTAAGATGACAAAACATGTAGAATTGGGGCATCCCAGCGGACTCTGCTCCAGCTTGATGTGCAGCCACTGGATGCTGTGCTCAGTGCCAGCATTGCTCCCCAGGGAGCTGCACCCTGTCTGCCTAAAGCACCCTAAACTGTCCTTAGGGTCGATGGAAAGCCAACCTGCATGGCCAGCAATAAACCTGTCATCCATGCCCGATCATGCAGGAAAGTTGACCCTCACCCAGCCAGCTCTTCACCTGCTCGGGCAAGGAGTTTGTCTGGAGACCTGAGACATCTTTGTGTCCCGGCTCCCATGGTTTGGGTTTCAAAATGTTCCCCACTCCATCCCAGAACAGTCAGATTCCTGTCAGTCACCACAGGCCCAAAAAATTAAGTAAACAGACTTCATTTGCCTTTGAAAATCTTGGCTTCACCGAAGACAGTGAGACTCATGTCCTTTTACCCCCTCCACAACTTCAAACATCCTGTAGCTTTCTCTGGCACAGGATTTATTCAATATTTGAAGTGACCAGGACAATGAGGTAGACAATATCTTTTTTAAAAGCTCTCAATTATGTAAACGCCTCAACTATTTTTGGTAGATGACTGCTGGTTTAAAAATTGTGAAAAAGAAATCACATAGCAATTATTATTATTGTAATTATTTGCAAAATAATGACATTATTATTTTTTGATTGAACAATGCTGCACTCAGGGGATTAAAGGAAAAGGTCAAACAAAGGCTTTGGTCCATTAACAAAGCTGCTCTGAAATCTTGGAAAGACCTCAAGTGTCCTAACAGATTCATCCAGGATTTGGGACTAAACTGCATCTGCAAAGGTACACTCTGTCAGGGAGCAAAGTGCCTCTTACGGGGATGCCTCTCCTGAGCTGGGAATTTGTGTCTTCTGCTACCAATTCTTCTGCCTCTTATACTCCATACTGTCCCCCTTTTTTACAATGTGTCCCTAGTGGTGTAATAGGACTATGTCCCTGTTCCTCTCTGTCCTCCTTTGTAGGGATGTACCTGAATCGTATAATCCTGGCACACATACAGTAGCTGCAGCATGGCGGGGGTGGGAGGGGTGCACGTGACTCGGAGTCCATTAACTCAGGCTTGGTAAGAGACTTCTCATCGTTGGGGACTAATGACACCCCAGGGCGCGGGGGAAGGAAGGCGATGGTCCATGGAGCCAGTGTGACAGGGACCAGAAGGAGCATCACACGGCATCCCGGTCTGCTGGGCGGATGAGGAGTGTCCACACCCCTGGCATTGCTCCTCATCTGTGCCGAGGGAAGTGGACCTGGCACAGTGAGAGGTGCACTCTGCAGGAATGTGGCTTTTCATCAACACAGAATGTTCCCCTGGCGTTTCCTTTTTTCTTTTAAACCCTTCCAAAAAATCAGTTTTGTGTTCTAAATCTTAGCATACTTAAAGCTGTTGTTAGAAAAGCCTATAGCAAGTTACCCTCAGATAAATTAGCCATCATTCTTTATTCCATATATTCTATATCTCATCTTTGGGTCTGGCCGTACATTTTGTTGTGTTCACACCCAGCTCCATAGGATATCCACAGGGTAACAAAGAGAACCTGAGTAAGAAGAATTTAAGTTCATGTGCCTTTGACTGGTTCAGGATCAGGACTCAGACTTTCTCATTTCTAATTCTTTCTTTTTTTCATTTATAACTGATCTCATATCTTACCATCACAGAAAAATATCGTAGCTGCAGAAATGTAGCAAAATAGTTCCCCTCTCCTATGGATTGCAACTTTAATAATATCTTGGTGTATCCCTCTGTTTTAAGGAAGGGTGAAACTGTGAAGATGCTAGAAGCAGAACATCTGACATCTGCTGTGACCACTTGGGAAATCTCTCTGTGCACAAGTCTGAGAGCACAGACTGATTTTAAGGAATCTTCCCAGTGTTGAATGATTTGGTGTATACTGAATGAGACTTTTGCTGGCAGAGTTTACGTCACCTGGAAGTCAGGAGACTGGGACAGCAACATTAGGAGTTGATACCCTGAAAAACAATAAAGCAGAGCATGCACATGGCAGCTCTGATTGCCAAACCACTGCTGCTGGGGGGTCCTTCTGCCTCGGGCTTCGCTAATAAGCTTTGCCTTCCTTGGTCCTAGCCACAGCAATCGCCATCTCATGGGGATTGCTCTTACCCTCGGCGATCTGCTACAGAGCTGCAGTCAGGTCAGAGACCCTGCATCTGTGTCGACACCAGCTCTGGTGGTATAACAAACCCCCAAAAGGGTTGCTGGCGACAGACATCGCAAGATCTCTAGTGAGGAGCCCATGCAAGATGAGCCGAAAGTCTGCAGCCTCTATTAAGCACGGCTCGTTGATTCCCCTCTGTAGCCCACACATCAGCAGCAGAGAGGGGCAGACTGCACCACTGTGTGAGCATGGGCTGGACCGCATGCCTCACTTGGGCTCTCGCTTGGCCTTGACAAGCAATCTTATGAAACAAAATGGAAAAAAAGTTTTCCAATATCAGGCCCAACAACTCAATCCTTCTCCATTTAGCGGTCCTCCTCCCCGCAGCAGGGGTTGGGTTGGTTTTCTAGACACCTACATTATTCACCATCTACTTGGAGCATCACAGAATAAAAAAAAAAATAAAATAATTAAAAAATCAGTGGGACATGACTGATTGGTGAAATCAAGCATAATGGAATTGAGATGCATTTGCAAAGCACTGCTCAGATACCTGTGTCAGGGTTTGCACACCTCCGCTCCCAGGCAGTCCGGGCACTTAGCTGAGCTTAAAGTAGGGTGAGAAGCACAGCCAGGTGGGGAGGTTTAAGCGTCCTTTAAAGGAATTTAGCCATAGAAAATATGGCAGTGCTACACCTTTCTCCAGAGAACTGGCCTCCAGCTCCAAATCAGTTCTCGATGCCGAGGAAAAGGCGTTTGCACTGCGCAGCCACCCATTAAAGATTTCAGGCAAAACAGGCAAGCCATTAGTATGCATGAGAGCCCCTTTATTTCTTTGTTGTTGTTCAACAGAAAGGACCGTGGAAATTCTGCAACTGAGTTTTAAAGGGGAAAAACAAGGGATAACTGTAGCCAAATGAGCCTTGACAAATGTTGTTCCCCAGCACTATTAGAAGTGAACAGATCACACATCTGCTTACAGGAACATGGAAGTTTGCTGTTACACTTCAGAAGGCATCTCCATTAATAATTTCAAGTATTTGGAAAAGTTCATGCACTCCGGCTGAGGAATTTTTGATTAGGTAAAAGATTTGACTCTTTCCTGAGCCAAGTATGTACGCTTGGCAGAAGAACACGCATACAGTACGATACTGAAATGGTATTGACCTTGGGGCAATATACCCCAAGTTTTTCCTGCTAGAAGCCCTGCTCAGAAAAAAAAGGACAGGAACATAGAAGCGAAATGGTGCAGTTTCGAGGGAAGAAAATAAAAGTTTCCACGAAGAGGATAAAGCGTGCCTCTGTCCCAGCGGAGGAGGTCATAGGGCAGCAGGTGGAATGAATGCCTCCAGCAAAAAACTCTTCAGAGGTTTCTTCAGACAGGTTTAAATCACGCTGCTTTCCATCGCGCTGGCCTTTGACTCCCGCTGCTGCGTGCCCTGGGGCACTGGGCCACACAAGCTTTCCCAGGACGGGTTACAGGACGTCGAAAGCATCTTGCCAAACAGGGAGCATGGCAGCCGGGCTTCGCGGCAGGGAAGGGCTGATTAACTGGCTGGATGAGAAGTCTGATGATTAGCAAAACATGCATCAAAAAGGCAATGCAGATCGAGCCATGCCAGAAAAGTCTTGGGGAAGAGGTACAATTTAAATAAGAAACAGAGCTAATTAGGCTTTTGGAGAATAATTATGGATCATATGACTTACTGAAGAGTGAAATGCTTGTCAAACATAGCTGGGATTTATTTAATCTTTTGTGATTAAATCCCCTTTATAATTCTAAGCTTTGGAACAACACCAAAGCACAAATTAAACCCTCTAAATGGAGTTTAATTATACTCTGATGGCTGTCCCCACTCCCGCTATGTGCTGATAAAAGCCTTTGGTGTAAATACTACTACTAAACCACAACCAAAGCAAGGCCCCTAATTTGTAGCAATTATTGATTTGCTGTTATTTTGCAGCATTTTCCTTTCATTGAGTATGAAATGACAAAAAAATCCACAGCCGCAAGGGTGCTGTGCCCATGGCTCCCTTCTGAAGGCAGACTGTAGCCTCCAGACCGATGCCACCAAATCCACAGCCCTGTGGTAAATCAAGAGGAGACTAAAACTCTGCTGAGGTCAAACACACTGTGCTGTCCCACCAGGCAAGTTAAAGATCTGGTCTGAACTTCATACCGAGCCTTTCTCCCAGCATCACGTAAAAGCCTCGCGGAACTAGTTAAATTTGGGTGTGCAAATGTATTCATTTACCAGTATGGAGAAACACCAAACGATCACAGCATGTGTGATAGTTGAGGTCTCTTTTAGAGCTTTGAAATCCCAAGCGGTCAGTAATCAAACACCAATCTCGTCGTCAATTAAAGAAGGAAAAAAATTCCACTGTTGTTCCTGATAAGCCAACCATAGTACTGCTGCCTAACTCCAAGAGTGCTGAAAGCATATGGGTTTTATTTCTGATTTACATGTGCAACTGCTTTCCTAACTGAACTGTCAAAGCTTAAGATAATTATCTCAGAAAATAGTGGATCAATTAACTCATAGATCAAAGATAGGCCACAGGCAAGGAAAGTATGTAAGAAAATGGCCTGTAGGCTTCCCTGCTGGCTCAGGGTGGGCGCCGAATGGGCTGTATTCCTCACTGCAGTGTCATTTTACCAACCACCATCAGCATTAGAGGCTAAAAATGGCTTTAAACATGCCATCTGAATTTGCATGAGAAATAACACCCAACAGATCACCAGTGTGTGAGAATTTGCCTCCCATAGGAGAAGTATTAGTAGACTGTGTAATGGACATAATTTTATCCAAAAATGGAAAGACTAACATCATTCACATAAGGCAGAATTTAAAAACCCCCAGGACTTCTGACAGAAGGATTATGGATCTATTTGTAGCCTCAATGAACTGCGCGGTGTTATGAGCCCTTCAGGTAACAATACAGCAGCTGAAAGTTGATGTTGCAGCTTCCAGTGTGACCGAAGACCTCACAAAATAGGTTTTTAACCAGTGTTGGCTAATGTTTTCAGCACAGGGAGTCCTCCTGGGTTTTCAGTTTGTATACTCATCTACTCTAAATTCATTAATGACTACTTCATTTCCTGTGGCTTTATTTAAAGCCACAAACTTCTTGCTCACACAGAAGTATCCTAGTCAAGAACTTTGTATTAATTTGGCATTACCAGGAAAAGATCAGAATCTTGGCTATGCCCAAGGAGAGGATGTCCTGGCTTGCCTGGGACATGACCATATTTCCTATCGCACATGTCTGTCAGGCAGTCATTTATCACCACAAAACCAAAAACAGGTGTTACAAAACACCCGCTATACTTCAGCCGGAAATAAATAACCTAATCACACACCCTTGAAACACCTATATTCAAATACCACACAGACTGTAAAAATACTGTGCCCCTCACCTTAAAAAGAAGATACAATTCCACAGAAAATCTCACATATAGCAAAGAATATTTCTAATCTGGAGAAAAACATGGTTGCATTATAAACACTTGAAGCACACACAACGTTAGACCTGCACTAGCTCAAAGCTCTCAGTCTCATTTTATTTACAGTCCAGGACAGTGCTTGGCTGGGGATGTCCTGTGGATGTGCACAGTGCAAGCAGAGAAACTGATTTTTCTCCCCCATTTCTGGGCATGGCACCCTATGGAAACAGGAAATTACTCTAAACATTTCTTCTCTTTAAAATACTTAGAAATGACATCACTTCAAATCACGATTTTATAAGTAGCCTATGCTTTCATATCAATGAAAGATGAAAACAAGAAGCAAACACAAAATGGTTCAAAGGTGCTAGTTTTGAGCATGATTTTTTCATCATATTTAATGATTTTATAATTTTGATGTTTAATCCCATTTACCTTTCTACAGTTTGAGTTGGGGTTTTGTTTTTTAGTAACTAATGTTTCTGCAGCAGTACTGAAAAGACATCATATAAAATACACAGTTTAATAGATGTATTATATACATTATATCAGCATTATAAGCAATCATGTAGAAAGAGCTCTGTTAAGGTTGGTAAAATGCAGGCTGCAGTCTGGTGACTGCAGAAGGACCTGTTCACACCTCCTTGTAAATATGAGGATGAAAGCCACTCATCATTTCTGTGACCTGGTTGATGCTCTATTTCTATCTGATTTGATACCCCAACTTTTTCACAGTGCAGATGTACATGAATAGAAACTTTTAACAGAACTTTTACATTGGCTATATGGCCAAGCTACTCTCTCTCTGACAGCTGTGTGGACTCCAGAGCTAGAGAATTTGAAAATGGGAAAGTGCGTTCTGTGTTTACGCTCTATGAGAAGTGGAGGTCAGTTAGCCCTGAGAAATTTTAATTCAATGAATTGTGACTTTGATGAAACACATTCCTGTAGTTTTGTGTTGTTTGGAGCAGAATTTTCCTTTAGTCAGATTTTAAGCAGTTGCGTGCACATTCAGTCAATATCTCATTTGTTCTTGATAAATGTTTGTAGTTTGGGAAATCTCCTCCCAAGCATGAAACTTTGGAACAATTTCTTCTCTGCTAGCTAGTTATTTTAAGTCCCTACAAAAGAAGCCAGGCACTCTTGAAAGGTAATTATCTCCCACTGGGCATCTGCCATTAGCACAGAAATTGCAAACTAGCCTCTCAGGGTTACCTGGAGGCTCATACGGAAACAAACTAAAAAAGCCCTTCGTAATATATTCCTTTCCTCTATTCCTTAAAATACATTTTAACAAAATGAAGTACTGGCACTTGTTTTCACTTCTTTTTTTTACAGTCTGTTACACATAACTATGGTCTTTTTTTGCAGAGGATCTCAGAAGTATGGGGGTGTGGTGGCAGTAGAAAAATAAGGTGGTTATCACCCATCTGCGGGCCATGCTGGTTTCCCAGAGGATGCGGAAATCTCATTAAGCTGTGCAACGAAAGACAGTGTACATGGATATTTGTGGCTTACCAACTGCAGGGCAATTCGCACTGAGCTGCAGACGCACAGCTAGACAGTGGGTATGGAAAACAGCTTAGTGCCATCAACGAGTGGGATGGTTTAACGATTTAGGACATGTACCGTTTGAAGACCACGGCGCTGTTAAATGCAAGCAGAGGCATGAAACCAGCTCTAGCTCACAGCTTATCTCACATTTACTCAATTAAATGGTCATTAGGATTTCAAAAGCCACAGCAGATGAGCCAAGCCGCTCTCATGAGGCTATGGGCCATTTACAAGAAATGTGCGTTAGGGCCATTTTGAGGAATAAATCATAAGCTAAGCAGAGAAAATGTGAGTCATGGGTTTTGCTGAGAAAACCACCACCTTCGTAGAGCCCCACTGAGACACCTGGCTGGTAGAAGGAGAGGGTGGTTTTATGGCAGTCCCCCATGGTGACCACAGAAATTTGACATGCTGCGCGCAGATGAGGCATTCGACTCCTCATCACCCCGGGTTTTATGAAAAACTCATCTGAAACGTAAGCAATGCCAACAGGCAGATCTGATGTTCAGCAGAAGGGAACAGATGGAAAAGGTCCCCTTGGTCTGCGAGTATTGGTCTCTCCAAAATCGATGCATGACTGTTCTTGGATTACGGTCATGCGACACACAGCATTGTTAAAACCTGCCAACAATACAGGTGTTAAGGCTGTTAAAAAAATGCATCCCAAAACATGTCTTTTTCTAAGCGCACGATCTGTTATTTACTAAGTGTTTACTGAAACTGCTGATGTGAATTAAGTGCAAGGTCCCAACCACAGCACACTCCCGGGGCTGAGTGAACGAAAACGGGCAAAGTCAGCCAAAGGGAAAAAACAGAACAAACCCAATAAAAACATTGTTCCCAACCCCTCAGCAGACTCCATCTGCACGCAAACATAAATCTGCATAAATCTGTCTCGAAGCTGCCCCCTGGACAAGCACCTTCCAGCCTGGGTTTCCAGCAAAGGCCTTGTAGACATCTCTGCAGTTTCTGGATCAGCAGAACTTACATTCACAAACAGATGAAGATATGGAAGTAAGGCATTGCTTGTGAAATGCTCCCATATTATAGCAGTATGGATAATAATTTTGGCAGTAGTTACCACCAATAAGCCAACTTTCTAAGTATCCTTTTTCAGATGAGCGCTTTAAAAGAAGAAAGTGTTCCTATTTCCCTTATCATTAAAAAAAGAGGAAAAAATTAATTAATATTGACATGCCTTAAAAATAATATATAAACAAGAGAGGTAAAACAGCATAAAGGAAAACTTGTTACAAAGTCAATGAAACTGATCTGCAATTTTCAGTTGTAATTGCACTTTTAGTTTCTCCTCTTTTTCCCAGATTCTTTCTTCAGGGTGCAGGCATATTGAAATGGAGTAAGCTGGGAAAAATCCTTAACTTCAACTTTAGCCAAAACCTAAAAATAATAAATCTTTTTGAAAGGAAGCTCAAAAAAAATTGTGTTCTTTCTTGAGCCAACAAAGATGTAAAAATAACATGCAACTAGAATGCAGAAATCATTGTTTCAAATTTGCTGATTTTACACACCAGCACTAAATATCTGGCCTTCTGTCATCCAAGACATGACAATTTCAACTGTATACACAGAAATCTGAATTAAAAAATCATCTTCAAGATGCTGCAGACTTCAAATAGTAATGGTAATCTGACCTAAAGAAACCTTTGGTACACTCACACAAATACAATGCTATAAAATTGTGCCTTAGGGAAGCACAAAAAGATTTTATTTACATATATATAAAAAATACATATAGAGAGATATAAAAAGATATAAAATATAAGATTATATATGTGTTATATAAAGTTTATTATATATTATAAGCATTGAGAGTGAGAGAGGCCTATTTGAATATATTTATGCTGAAAGTAAAGCTCGTTTTAGGAGCACTTTGCTAAAACCAAACTTTCTCTCGAGTAATCCATAAAGTAAGCTTTCATATCTGAATGTGTAAAATCCCGCTGAGTACAGTGATGCTATCAATATTCCTATCAGTTTCCAAGTAAACTCTATTTGCCCAGACATTTATGGGGATCAGCAATGATGAAAAGACCATTAAAAACCCCTTTGATCATCCTCTCTAAGCAGAGTTTAAAATCATGCCTTACCTACATTTTCAATAATATCTGAAATATTTTTAATTTCCTTTCTCCTGATGAACTGGAGGAACCATTTGTTCAGCTGTTTATGCTCCACAAGCTTGCTAATCACACAAGTGATAAATGCAATCACTTGGGAATTTTGCATTTTCAATTGACTCTCAATAACTCTTACAATTATAAACATGAGGTCATAGTCTCAGAGTCTCTCTTTAAGGAGGCAATATATCCTGGAACACCATTTTCCTTGTGTGGTCCGAGCTCTAAAGCACCACTGGCAAAATGTCAGTGGAAATGCAAGCAATTTAGGTTTTTTATCCCACAGTAAATATCACTTTGTTCCTCAAAACAGATCACTGTTAAGGCTTTGTGGGCACTTAACATAACCTCCTACCCGCATCTTCCCCACCCAGTCAGTTTTAACGCCAGCTGATGGGAGACACTGATATTAGCAGGGCTGGCTCCTATTACCAGGCACAGATAGGGTTTAGACTTGTTGCTTGAGAAATAAAAAGCAGTGCCCTCAGTGAGATGCATCCAGTCCCTGCTGTGCACCCTCCCCACCAGCCCATGGCACCTTCCCATGGGAAGCGTGCAGAAGGACGTAGGGATGACGGTGGGGAGGGGGGGACGGGGGGACATGACACACAACTCTGCACAGCCAGACCAGAGGTTGTATTTAGGGAGGCTCAGGACACCTTTCCTCAGACTAGAAGCTACCGTGTTCACAGTGTCCTTCCAGGATTTACATCTCCTCTGGCTTCCCCCAGAACACCACTTGTGTCCTTCCTTTATTTCACCAGTGCTGTGTAACAGAGAAATTAAAGATGCCAGCCTAGTTTGAGCAAAAAAAGCCCCAACACAACAAATTAACAAATGCCATACAACTGTCTAAAAATCGTTTACATGGACTAGATTGTGAGGTGGTAAAAACTAATCTATATTGTAGGAACAGACGATGTTTACACCAGTCAGCAATACAGCGATCTGTTTCCCTCCTTCCCCCCAAATCCTGTATTGCTTGGGGATTTAAGAAAATGTCCCTAGTTTCTATTTAGAGCACAGTTTCCCATGCTGATTTCATTCTGCAGCGTCCACTGAGATCACATTCAAGACAAGTGGAACAGAGATCTTAAAACCCACTAAAATTACAGCTCTTTCCTCACTTTGTCTTTTCTTAAAAATTACAGCAAGCTTACAGCTGTCACAGCTTAAAATACTGTTTCACATTTCCCTGTGACTCAGGTATAAATTACAGATATCAGGCATTGTCAGATTCTACAAAGTCCTTCCCAATGTATTTTACATTTGGATTTTCATTTCAGCTGATAGATATGAGAGACCATATATTGCCCGAGAAAACCTTACTTCTGATGCCTCTCAAGAGATTAGAGATAATTTGTGTTCTTCCAATCTCTCCCATAATATTTGGTCATTTCAGACTTGTCCAAGAAAGTTAATGTTTCTTGAGGTCTCCACCCATTTTTGCTAAATTGTACCCCCTCTGGAGAACCCTGCCAAAATAACAGCATGAGATACAGCTATTGGCTTTAGGACTGGAACTGTATTTTCAAATCCTGAAGAAGACACAGCAACTGCTCTTATCCTGTAAGAAGTAATCACAGCAAAAAGATTTGGCTTATTTCTAGCTTTCTTTGGTAGGTGCCACAAAAAATGAGTATTCCTATTCCTCTTTGTACTGAGAAACAGAATGCGCAAAAAAAAAAAAAAAAAAAAAAGGAAAAATTGGCTATGGGAGGTTTTCACCAATTTGGCCAAAGTAAACCTATCCACAGTGCTTCTTCTTAGCAGAGGATGAGATAAGATACAACTGTGGAAAGTGTTTCCAGCCACCTGATCTATCTGAAGAGGTGGCCTGGCTCCTTGGTGGAACTGAGAATGTCAGCAGCTGCTGTCTTGTGTCCCCACGAGCCCTGGGACAGCCTTCTTGAAGCTCAGTGGGTTTAGGCATGGGATTTGATTTAGTTCAGCATTGCAGTTGGGAACACATTGACCCACAGCGAGTAACTTCATCATGTCCACAACCTACTTTTTTTTTAAAAATAAACATGCACACAAATACCACCCCACCCAAGCTAAAGTCCACTAGTTTACTTTTCAGTAAAATGTTTTATGTTACTCATTTTACCTCCTGACATCAGACTTTTCAGGTTGCTAAACTGACACAGAGTATTACATTTCACTTAACAACTTCATCAGGATCCAGGCGAAGTTGTTGGCATTGTTTAATTGTGTTTTTTCAATTCTGTTTGTTGTATATATACTCAATTACAGAACTGTCACCACATGGCACGCGCCTAAACCAAGTACCTGTGCGACTGCATTGCTCTAAAATTATCTTCCAGTACCCCTGAGCCCTCCTCACAGTTAGTCACCAGCTCTTGCGGTGACTATTTCTAAAGAGCTGTTCATGACTGTAGCATTAAATGTGTCAGTCACTCTCAAATATTTGGCAAGCTTGGGCTTCTTTCCATCAAGCGATCTGAATGCCTTTGGAGATGGTCTGCCTATGTGACTCATGATTGAGCTGTCCTTCACTCATGTCCCAAGGACTTAAAAAATAATAAAAAGGGCAGAATCTGCCCCCAAACCTCTGGTATTTGTGGTAGCGACCCTTAAATACAGAGGGTCAGGAGAAGACAGCTCTAAAGATTGGGTTGAAAGTTAAGCGGACGGCTGGGACATGTTCTCCTTGACTTCATCCTGTAAATCCTCATTCCATAGTAAGATCTTACTCATGGTAAAAACCATCTAGATTGTGCAATTTCTACACACAGTAGAAAGTAGAGCCATAGGCTCTCTCTTTTGGGCCACTTACTCATTTCGAACTTGCTGCAAATTATTTTTTCAAAGACTCTTCTGTTCTTCTTGGCTGAGAAATACGCAGAGAAGTTCCACGAAGCAGAGAACTCATTCTAATAATGCTAATTATCCTGTTTCAGATCCCTGTTTACAATAGTATAGAAAGGACGTATTTTGTCTTCATGTGCCCTAAGCAAACCCAGGGTCTGACCTTGCAGCCTCTGGAACAGAGTCATGTCTGTCGGGGAGATAATATCGCTCATGTTGCTCCTGTATCAGCTTTCTGCTGGCATCAGTTCAGTTCTTCCCATAAGCAACAGTCTCCCTTTTCTCAACCCTCAGCTCATTTGGAGCTTTTATTGGTGCAACTGCTGCTTTCGCAGTTATTCCAACTTTAAGGGTCACTGGAGAGTCAACCTCCAGGTCAAGCCTTTGCCCTGGTACTATTCGGTAACAAGCATCTGTGCAAGTCACCTAGACAACCCACCTCTCCACTCTCCCAACGAGAGAAAGCAAATCCAAAATATCCCAACCTGTATACCAGCAGCCTCTGGACTGGATTTGAGCAGGCAGCACACATACAAAAAGTTTTCTTTTTATGCGTGTCTTGAGACATCTAATCCCAAACCTGCCACTTGGAACAACTTCACAAAGAGCAAAAGTTCTGTTCTTTGAACAACACCATGGGCTACTCACCAAAACTGCATCCCTGGAGATACTGCATGATTGATGCTCAGATCTGTGGATCAGGTACCAAGAAAAGTATACTCAAACATTTCTCGCCACCCTCAAAAATGACTACAATAAACTACTGTTAGCTAATTAAAAACCTAATTATTCAAGAATTCATGCACATTCATGACATTAAGGCTCTAACTCCATTTCAGCTTTTAAATCATTCTGTACAAAATACTTACCATGATTTAGGTCCATGAAAGAGACTCCGACATTTATCAAACCCCCACATTATCCTGCTAGGATTCAGAAGGAAAAGTCAACATTCAGGGCTAGACAAAGCATACCCTGCTCTAAGCATGTATTAGTAAGCTCCTTGGGAAGACCTTCAATTTAAACACAATTCTGCTTTATAGCAAATATTTTCTATATTTCCTTGTTTTGTTTGTTTCCAGGGATATTTGTTCCATGTTAACAATGACAAGGGAGACGTTCATAAAGAGACAGCACCATCACAGGATGTTGAGCACAGCTATGGAAGTCATTCAGACAAGAGATAAGATTTCCCACGTTCACCACTTTCAATAACAAAGCTAAAAGCCTGGCCAAAACGCCAGAGAGGAAGGAGCACCCGATATGAAGGCACCCAGCCATGATTTGTGAGACTGAGGATTTCCAGCCTGCAGAAGAAGTTGGTGGTAAATCCACAGGCACTAGGGCGAGTGTGAGGGGTAGAGCTGGCGTCCCCAACAGCTGGCTTGTGCTGACCCCAAACATCTCCAGGCTGGAGTAAGCGTGACCACAGCCTGGGGATTGCTGGTTTGTTGGATGTAAGGGTGGCACTAGCACTTCCCACATCTGCTGGGAATATGCTGGCTCACCTTAGCCAACTAGGCAGGTGGTTACATGACATATGTAAGGAAGAAAATTACTCTGCATGCAGTTTTGCAAGTTAATGTAAGCATCTGAGCTATGCAGCAGAGGGAAGACAGCTTCTTCAAGTTAGGTGCTTGCATATAGATGCCTGCAAGGCTCTGTCACCATGTCCAGACTTCCCAGTACAACGCAGTGCCAAATCCAGAAGCTGTATTTTCCCATGGCACTACACCTAACAAGACCAATGGTTTAAAGCTTTGTACTTCAGACTCATCATCCCTCAAATAGCTATACAACCTTCAAACTAGGACTGACTTGTACCTTTCCAAGAGGGATGTGGCTTCTTTCCATCTCTAGACTACTTCCCTCTTCTCATCACACGGGCCGTCCATGTCCCTGAAAGCCTCCACAGCCCTCCTTTTCATGTCCCAGGTGTCACTCCTCATCCTTGCAGGTTAACAACCAGAACTGCACAGGCTATTCCAACTGAGGTCTCTCCAAGGGTTTGCACAGTGGTATTAAAATTTTCTCATCACTGCTGAAAATACTTCACTGCACACACTGTGGCATCACACCTGCCCTTCTCATTTCCAGTTACTGGTTGCCCAGACCAGACCTTTTCTCCTGTGCCTTTGCCAGCTGATGAGACTCTCACATCCAGCATCATCTCCCGATAGAGACAATTGCCCCAATAATCCCACTGGGACAGATAAATTTATTTTACCTACAACAAGCTGCCTCTTTAAATGATACATGGAACAGTGAAGGGTTTAGGTAATCCCTGCCGGGGATCAATTCCTGCCAAGTTTTGACCACTATTTATTTTCTCTCATTCCCAAACTTCTAAGTACCAGAGGCGATGATCCACCAAGCAAGAGTGTTAAAAAAGCACAAACATTCCAGCGGTTGCATATATTCCTTTAGGAAAACACTGGAGAAAGTCTGACTGGAGTGAGATTTCTGAAGCAGACAAAAAATGCAGCTTTCTCCTGTGAGAGGCACACCCCTTGGCTCTTCTCAGACCACTGAACAAGGGGTATTTCAGAGCACCTCCTCACGGTTCTGGATGCCCCAGGGAATAGCCTACCTCCGCTTCTCTCTGAATGCTAGCAAAAAGCCCACAGTTCTCAAAGACATTGCTTTTCCCTTATGTATTCAAGTTAATGTGCTTTTTCCTCTTCGCCACCGTGCTTTGGCAGATTGGAGGTTTCAGGGATGCTCATCCTGCATCTCTGCATTTTCAACTCCACACACCCCAGCATGGAAAGGACACAGGATTAATTTTCTGTTCAAAATCTGTGCATCTTTAGGTTTGTGACCAGATCCATGTCTTTAATTTCCTCTCAGACTCACCCCATGTTGCCATCACAGTACAAGGGACTGTAGGGAGGACAGTGTAATCCTGCCATGCCCTGGCGCTGGCAGGGGTTTCTCCCTTCTGGGCATATCCAATTCCTGCTTTGGCAGACTTACACATTCTTCCCAGACTCCTGATAAGGCTGAAGTGTTTTGCACCTCCATGCTTACTTACAGCACTGTTTAACAAAGTTAAAGTATTTGCAAACAAATAAAAGATAAAACTTTGAGGCAAGTTTGCAGCTATCTGTACAGAACTGCATGAGTTAAAGTCACACATCTAGGAAGGAAAAAATGCAATCAAAACCACTGCTGAGAGTCCTAGATAATTAACAAGGGAAAAGAGAGAGTATGTTGTGCCTTGGCATTTGGAAGCAGTGCACATAACCTTAACATTAAGCATCTTTTCTGCTCTCTGCAGTTCAGGGATGCTGATAAATGCAGGAAAATTCAGAGAAGAACTGGGAGAGCAATCTGAGGGTGAGGGAATACAGAGCATCATCCTAGCTGACTTGTCAAAGATACTGAACACAGACTTGGTCATATTCTAAAATGAGATTTGTAATCTCTCTTTTTTTTTTTTTTATGTCAGTAGGTTATGAAGTGCTGCGACGTACAGGAATTAACCTATACTTACTAATCTTTTATTCCATATGCCCTCTACCCGAGCATAGGTCCTTAGATGATACGTAGGCATCTGACTCCTACCAAACTCGATGAAGTGAAGCATCCAAATGGTTTGACAATCCCTCCCTTATGGCATCACAGGGCTGAGAAAAGAACTTACGCTGATCTTGACAGGACAGGGCTATAAATACAAAGGCCTGCTTATATTTCTAGTGAAGATACACCAGTCCATTGAAGATTTCCACCACTTTTAAAAATTGCATATCTTTTATTTATTTATTTATTTATTTACAAGCAGCCCAGAACTGCTGACTATCCAAACAAATTATGCAAGAAACAAGCTGGGTTTTGTTGGGTCTTATTGGGTTTGTTTTGTTTTGTTTTGGTTTGGTTTTAAATCCTGTATTACCCACAATCAAAAATAACTTCAAAAATATATGGTGAGACAGAAAAGCGCTAAAAAAACAGAACTGAATTGCTCATATGCAACAACTGCTGAGTAGATGATTCCTTGTAATATACAATCAAATTACTTCATGCTGAAGGGAACTGGGAGACATTTCACAAATGCTGAATTCCGGAGTCTAAGTCTCATTTTCACCATCACTTAAAGCAGCATAAATCTAGACAAGCTCAATCAAAGCCAATGGAGTTACATCCAATTTACACTGGTCCTGCAAAACGGGTTTTGACTCTAGCTAACGTTCTTGTTCACAGGCACTAGAAAACAAACACGAGGTTTTCCTACTGTCTTGGATAAGATGGCGATTTATGTAGCATTTTTGTATGTATATGCTGTCATATCTCAACCTAAATTTCTTCCAAGACAATTCATGTTCAGCTATTACAGACAGCTGAGACATTGCCAGAACCTTCCTAACTTCAACAGGCGAGATGCTAAGTTTATAAATAATTTGCTTTTGTTATGATTTTCAGCTATATGCTGTAAAAGGAAAAATTAAGGCTCTATGGCTAATCCTCCATCCAGACATTGACTTTACAAAGGGAATGACTTGACCATCCAACTGTAGCCTATGAACTACCTTGTAGCATTTAACAGAAAAGTACATTGTGGAAAATCTACTTTTTAAGAAGGAATCTAAAAAAAAAAAAAGATTTTGTAAACAGAAGTAATAAAGGTTTACCATAAACAATGCAACCAAAAAGCGGTAGGTCTCTGTGCCTCTCAAAGCCTTCTAATAATAGTGCATTTAGGCGAGTAAAGCAGGCAAATAAGCTGCCATGCTCTACGTGTCTTGTTATTTTTACAGCTGCTACCGGATAATAAAAAAAATCTTGCATTTACTTGTAAAACTCATGCTTCAGTAAAAAGGAGTGCCAAAAAAAAATTATTCTCTCTAAGAAATTAACTGTTGCACTTCATAAAGATATCACAAAAAGTTTCAAGAGGTCTTCTGAACGGGAATGTCTTCCTGCTATGGTGTAAAAGATGGGAAAGTATCTTCAAAGACAAACAACTTCATTTTGTCTTCAGGAACAAGGGAAAACTTGAAATTACTTGAAGTCTGCAGTTTAGCCGTTTTAAAACTAAAAACTATTTCTAACAGAAGCTAGCATCTACTTCTCTATTTATCAAGAACCTGCTCCTCCGAAGAAGCCTTCCTCATAATCAGACTTTTTTCATGCTACATAAATGGGCTCAGGAGCTATAGTTTTCCTACCAAAAAAAAAAAAAAAAAAGGAGTAAAGTAGCTGTTCATTCCGATATTCATATAGAGCTGCAGAATGGCCCATTTGACACTTGACTTCCAAACCCAAATTTTGGAAGTCTCTGCTTCTCTCTGCCATTATCACTGGGCAGCTTGGGATGATGCAAGGGTTCATGGTCCAGGTCTTCCCCACAGCAGCTCTGTTTAGCTAATAGGGCAACCAGGGATGGCAGCATTTGACAAGGACCACTTCTGAAACATGTGTTCTCAAGCATTTCCCGCAAATACCAATCGCGTGCCTCAAAAGCAAGACATTACACAGACTTTTCCAGTTCTCTGATGCTGCTTTGCAGCCCTTTCCCACGTGCATCCACTTGTAGCAGGCAGGATATTGAATCTTTTGAAACAGCTAATCTTCTCACAACTGCGACTGGATTTCAGTAATAAACACTAGCTGTAATTTTTCATCCTCTGGGCCATTATATTTCCAAGAAGCAAGGTCAAGATGGCATTTAATAAAAGGATTGCTATATTTGTTTGGTTCTTTCTTCCAAAAGAGAAGCCCTACAGAGCAAAGCAACAAATTGGACAATATGGAATACAGCCAGGGTCTTCGGCCCTAATACACAATTAAGAGGAGTCTGAACACAGGAAAGTTTCCTCTCTATTTCCATCCCGAAGATATATTTGTCCTGCATTAAATCTTTGTCAAGTCCTTAAGGAAAATTTCTTGGAACAATTTTCTTTTTATTGGAACAACTTATAACTGTAATGGCTGTGAGGTCAATGAAAACGTTTGAAGTCTCTTTTTCCTGGTACTTAAAAATACCCAGCAGCCCGTATTGCAAAGAAGGATGTGTAAATAAATATATGTGTACATGCTAGCCATTCTTGCTCCTGACTACTTGTTTTCTGCTGCTCTTTTCACTCCAGCACAGCTATTTTCACTGGAGATGTTCCAGTGATGTACCATTAGCTTACTCCCACTGTGGAAATACTCTGGATATTTTTGCAACATAAGAAAACATCGCAAAAATCTAATTTGTCTCTCGGTAGATATGAAAAAATATACTTTAAAAAGGAGCATTTTTTCTTCTTATCTCAAACAGTAGCATTTTTCTGAACTGGAATGATAGCAAACCACCATAAGTAAACAAAGTCCAGTAAGTTATTCGAAGATTCAATTTACGTTGACCTTCTTTGCTGTAACAGGAACCCTACATCTTCAGCGTAAGCTATCAAGTCCTTTATTCTGTGAGGCATAAATTAGTTTTTTTCCTCCACTTCATAGCTGGAGAAGTAGCTAATACTGACATCCCACAGTAAGCCTTAGTGGATAACTGAAGGCAGAATTTGGCATGATACAGCTCCTTGAGGAGCACAGAAATGTAGCCCAGGATCTAGAACTACAACTCAACTCCTGGCAAGTCCATCCTAAGGCTAAACTGGCCCCCAGGATCACAGTGCTCCTGCTGATGTAAATCTGGAGGGGCACCATCAAGGACTCTTCCAGGCAGGCTCAATAAAACCGCAACTCAAATATGGGTCACTGCGAGGACAACAAACAGCACAAACAAGACTCTGGTCAATAAACTCAGCTTGGAAAGTCAAGCAAAGAACTCGCTTAATTGGTAAGATGCATTCAATCTCCTTTAACAACTTTTTGCATTCTTTTTTTCATGGAATGCTACAAAGAATTATGAAGAAGAATTCCCAAATGGACACACTTTGTTATGGGTCCAGGGAAGTCAGCAGAGCTGTGGAAACGCAACCCTCTGCAACTCTTTTCATACAGCATCTGTAGTGCCACGTAGGAGACTGAAAGACCCATCCTTTAACACAGGTGAGCCTCTAAGAATAATCAAGAAGGGACCAGTCCTGCAAATACATTTATGCATGCCAAGTAGTTTTCTTGAGCGCCTGTGTCACACACAGAAATTTCTGCAGGAAAAGGACCTAAGTTAAGATCAGATACAAGGAGAAGGTTTGAGACTACTTCAAACCCAGAGGAGATGACAGGAATGCAGGTCTGTCTTTACAAAACTTCTGTGGGTAAAGCTCTTCACTGAGGTTATATCACAGCGAAATTTTAATTTCTCTTTAAGAAGTTTTAAAACTAAGAGGAAAAAGGAAATGTTAACTTGACCTGAAGGATAACTCTTTGCCTTTCTCCCCATTGACCATTCACAGAGAGAGCAGACTGGGCCTGGACTTGTAAAGCAGACTTTTAGCAGAAATGTGTGAAAACTGGGAAGTGTCTGGTTGTCCCAGTTTCACTTCCTCATACCTAATTTGCTGGGTTTTGTCCTGAAGAAAGAAATGTGGGGAACTGGAGGGTGAGCATGGGCAGGGAAACATGCTCAGAAGTAACATTTTTAGTATCCTAGTTTTTAGTTTTGCCGTTAGACAGGATAAAAGGCAAGCAGGACAAGGTAGAATAAAAATGTATCCCATGTTCTCCATTTTTAATCACATTCAATTTTGTGTTTTTTTAGTTTTAAAATCAGAAAAGCTTGAAATGAGAATTTTTCCATGAAAATTCAAAAAAAGAAAATAGCAACCCATTTGCTACAGGCTCCTAATCTCTCAGTTTGAAAATTGAAAGCAGTTTCATCAACTGCTCTCTAGATATGCATTTATAGCCTCCACGGACTAGGAAGTCCAGTGGAGTAGACATACACTTTTTTCAGGAAAAACAAAACAACCCGAAAAAACCTAATGAACTTTTAAAATCCAAATATACATCAAAATGACCTTTCCACGTCTGCCTAAGAAAATATTTTCCATGTAAGCAGCATATTACACAATGTATTAAGAAGCCAACACCTGAGGCACCACAAGAGTCACAGTCTGAGGCAATGCTTACCTGTAGACCTTCTGGGGCATCATGCAGACCATCATGCTCCTGATTTCCAAGCAGAGGGCAGAGATCAGCCCAGACTGCCAGCACACCTGTCTGCTACTGTTCCTTGCTCCTGCCTTAGGAAGCTGCAGCTAAAAGCTCATATCACCAGGAGGATCAAGCATTTACCAAACAGTAGCTCTAGCGATGCCCAGTCCCTCAAGCCTTTCTCTCACTCTCCGCTTCTCAACCACTAAGATCTACCAAAGACTGTCAACCCCATTTTCACCCATTTTTTCTCTTCCCACAGATGCTATTATAAAGACTAAGTAATTTTCCCTTTGGCTATTTTTGTTTGAATTATAGCTCATTTCAACTCTCAAAGGCAATAATCTCTAAACTAAGGGGGTTTGTCAGAATTCCAGAGAGCAATGTTTAGGAAACAACACTACTTTATTGGTGCAGCTATGATAATAAACTCTATAATGAAAGTTGAGTATGATAACAACATCTTGTTGAATAGGCAAGATGTCAGATTTACAACATACATTAAATGCGTTGAATGTGATCATAGAGATATTAACATTCCACTGAGACGCTGGAGCTCTGGGCAGGAAGTTATTTACAATGAAATAATGCATCCAATAAAGTTACTTGCTCTCTCTTATAAAAAGAACTCTGAGCATAATTTTTTTGGTGTGTTTTCACAAATTTCTAAATCGTCAGCATTACTCATAAAATATTATGATAATACTTCATGTATTTCTTCATTCATTTTGCAGACCGTACTATCTAACTTCTTCGACTTACACATCTTGTTACAGGTCATGTATTTCTACATTCATTATGCAGACCGTACTAGAAGATCTAACTTCTTCGACTTACACATCTTGTTACAGGGAGTTAGGCGGTCAACCTTCCCCCTCGAGGGAGGGTAATGAGACTGTGAAGCCACCATGAACACTGCTGTCCTACATCAGAAGCTATGCACCACTAATTTCTCCATAGAAAGACTATTGTTCGTCATACACTTGCTAGCCCAGATGAATATTGTCCTATATTTCTCCAAACTCTCTCTCTAGCTTAACTTGCCTTTGACTTATAATAAGCCTATTCATTCTCCAAGAACAATCCATTTAAAAATGCAGATTATAGCTTTGATTTTGCCTCTCTTTCCCACTTAAAACATTGTGTCCACACTGCTTTAGCTCCCAGCCCATTTGAAAAGGAAGGAGAAAAATTGTTTGATGTGCATTTACTACTGAATGGCTGCTAATATTAATACAGTGGATACAATCACTGTTTATTTCACCTTATTTAAATTCCAGCACAGATCATAAATAAAATGGATGTTGTTAGAACTTAAGTTTATCGAAAAACCCTGAAGGACATGTTTTTAATAGCTGGACGTATGCTAAATGCTTTATGGTCTTGTACTTCGTATTTTGAACCAGGTTCAACAATGAAATCAACACAACGTGATGGAAAACACTCTTTAAACGAGAAGGATTTTCCAAACACAACTAAGCTCTGAGATTACTGCCTGCAACTGAAATTGTTTTTCTCTTCAACTGTTAAACAGAGCTACTCTCAAGGAGATGCAAACAAATTGCTTTCTTGTCCTAGGCCAAGAAGAAATCGAGTCAGCACTGTGTGGATTCTGCTTTCCATTGTTTCTGCTTACAATTGGAACAACATAGAAGAAATGGCAAAGTAGAGCAGCAGAGTGACATTTGCTACTGTTAGTTTACAAAAGAAGCCACGATTAGTTTGAAAACTGAAACCCAGCAAACAGAAAATGGACAACAGAGAGAAAAAAATCTGATCAGAATGTGGGGAAAGTTTTTTTTACTGTAAATCAAAGTCAACTCTGCCTATTTTGATGGTAGGCGCAAGTCTCAGCCTCTGAGTAAGCATGAGTTTTAAAGAGAGGAAACCTGGAGTGACCCATATGGGTCTGTAGGGGACATAAGCAACGCAAGTGAAAGTCTCCAGAGCAGATCTTCTCCCCATCACTGGCTTACCACAAAGCAAGCCCTCTGCCATCCCCAACAGCTCCAGATGAAGTGACGCTGACATTGAACACCCAGCAATGACTCACACATTGAGAGGAAAGTCACCTCAGGACTCAGGATGGAGACAAAACCAAAAGACTAAACTCAAAGTTGTGAGAATTCAGCACAACCTCATTGAAACCCAAAAATCACACCTGCCCCAAATGACCAGCATTGCACAAGAGCAAGCGCAATCTGAAATGTGATATATCCCAGGCACATCTGCAAATCAGCAGCACAGGCCACACCAGGTATCTCGCACATACCTGCTCTGTGTGACCTCGCTGCGCACGCAGAGTAAGTGCTCTCCCCAACATGCAATGGCAGAGCAGCAGGCGAGCACGGCAGAAGTCTCAGGAAACCTGTCGCCCACAGGCTCTTTGTACCGGGCAATGGCTTTCACAGCAGAATATGGGCAATTCCATCTTAGCTGGGATGTCTAGCAAGCCTGATCTATTTTTCCAAGTGTAGTTTAAATACTTCATGTTCAATGGAGGGATGGCAGGGTTAGGCTAATGGTTGGACTTGATGACCTTAAAGGTCTTTTCCAACCTAAACGATTCTATGATTCTTCCCAATAATTCTGTGCTACAACAGTGAGCGAAGGCAATCTGAACTGAGCAAAGACTGAACGGGCAATTTAAATATCTGCCTGTAAGGTGTTCCTCCTGCCCTTCCACAGGACCTGCACTTTACAGAGGGGGAGAGAGATTTTCTGAACTGAGGAAGGAAGGAAGGAGAGAGGCTGTCACAGGAAGATGCATCAGCTCCCGTAGCTGAGCTCCAAGTCTAGTTGGAGAAGAGGCATCCTCCCCAGGGTGCGTGCGAGTGTGTTTTTGTTTGTTTTCAACTGATGTTTTGTTTTCCTGGGTTCTACTTAAATAGGAGCCTGGAAGCATTTAAATTATACTTCTTTGCGAAGTGATTACCTTCCTTCTATCACACACACATCTGTCACACAAACCACCAGCAAGATGGAATTTTTCTGCTTTTACGTCTATGTTAATTTTTTTTTCTGCCTGTTCTATGTAACCCTGGGTTTTTTTCTCCCTTTCTCTTCCTTGCTGTTCCATATCTTTATCCTTTCATTCCTGTCTCTTCTGTCTTGCCTATTTTGACTGCAATCAGTACACAACAACCCAGCTCGATGGGTCTCTATCACAATGGTAGTGGTAATACAAGTATTAATAACGTCCTGCTGTTAGCAAGAGAGGCTGCAATCACTTTTTTAAGGACAAAGCAGCCTGACCTTAGGGAGCATATACAATACTTAGGATAATTACAAAAGTCATATTCCCTTTGGCGGCCTATTTTTATTACATATTTTGTATCAGCCACGGGAGGCCCTGGGGCTACTATTTTGTTTGTCTGGAGTCTCTGAGCTAGACGACATGCCTGGGGAAGTCAGTTCATATTTAACCCTATATTCTGTAGATGAGAACCATAATGCAGTGCACCTGGGTTTCATTATTGATCAAACCACCAAGGAGGGCACTTATCATAAAGCTCTTTGCTTGCCAGTTTTAAAATTCTCCGAACTGCTTTGATGTGAACACCAAAAACTTCTGGACTATGCAAACAACCATTTTCCAGACCTCATCCTTTAATTGTAGCACATCCTACCTCAGTGCGCCACTCACAGTAATTATGCATGTTCTGAAAAGATCATTAACTGCACCGGTTCATTTTGGAGTGAGCTGGCTGTACAGAGGAGACACTGCACAGTAAAGCCACAGCAGCACCACATTTTGCTGCAAGAGGCTTTGCTCCTGCCAGTAGCATCCACATCTGCTGAGATCTCAAGTGTCCCTAACCCCACGGAAACTCAGTAAGAGCTAAAGATCCTCAGCTTTAGCATCTGAGGCCGCAAAGTGACCCAGAAAGTCATGGCCACCCAAATGCGGTATGGAAACCTACAGACACGTGTGGCATCGGTGTTGCCCTTAACCAGCAGACATTCACAATGTATCTCAACAACTGTGAGCAATCTGTTCCCTTGGCAAACACAGCAAAGGAAATTGAATCAAACTAAGGCCTGACTGCAATCAGAACCACGATGCTTGAAAGTGCTACTTTCAAAGCAATCATGAGAAAAAAATTATAGGAAAGCTGGGAAAAATGTCTTAGCATCATTGTAGCTTGCACTGCTTTGTAAAAAAGTAGTGTGCTGAAGCAAAATTTTATTTATTCATATGTAGGAAAGTCTACCTGTGATGACAATTTCCAGGAAGATTTCTTTGAATTTATAAATAAAACAAAGAAAGCCTTTTAAACTAGGGGAACACTTAAGTTTGTTGCATCTCTTCATAAACACCATGCCAGTGAATGAATTAGTAGACTTAGTACCAGCGAGACTCGGAGAGCAGCACTCCTTCCATGGATGTGCCACGTCGCAGAGCTGCTGAAGACATCATTTTCACGATGACGGTTTGCTATGCAGTTCAACAGGCCCAATACTACATGCATATTCACAGGCTTCTTCACAGGATGAATAAATTAGTAAGTTCTGACACTCCTCATTTGCAATCCGATCACCAAGTAGCGCTGCTGCAGCTCTTTTCAGTAGCGCTCACAGTCTACATGGGCATGTTTCAGATGCCCATGCTACCCGGAGAGATGCACAGAGTTAGCAACCTGTGGCACTTCACCACTGAACCACGTGCAAAAGAAGATCTGTTAGTTTACTGAAACATAAAGAAACTTTCTTGGCAGGAGTGGAATTACAGCTGTTGTGTATATTTAGTTTTCTAAAATCAAAACAAAATTTGAAATCATATCCTCTCTTAAATTTTCAGCAAAATTCCACCATGGAGTGCATTTCCCTGCAAGATAACTGGAGATTAAGCAGTACTTTGCTCTAATCAGATAAATTTCTTGGTTTTACTGTTATATCAGTTGGGGCTCTTTCAATCCTATTAAAACTTAAATGGTCAGCAAAACTTCAGAGAAGAAACACAACGGCAACAATAAAACAGAAATCTCTAAAGAGAAAAGTCAGAAGATAAGATGACAAAACACCATCCTTGCTTACTCCAGCTGAAAGCTTCACAATTGTACACAGCATTTTTTTTGCTGTTGGAAAGCTCTGCAACATGCCCGTTGAATATCTGGGAACCGGGAATTGCATATGGTCCCCAAGGGCATATTAGTGAAAGTGCTGCTCTTTGTGAAACAGCTACAATCCAACTTACTTGCAATTACTTTTATCTTTTAAGAATGTGCAAAATGATACAGTCTATAAAAATAGTAGGCTCCACTAGCAGTATCAGCATTCAAGAGAGTAAAAAGAAACGCTTTTTGAGGCCTGAGATCTCTGGTTAGCATCAGAATTTAAGTAGGGTGTAAGTATACATGCAGTCTCTTCTGCAATACATTTGAATTGTCTTTTTGTTGTGAAGTGTAGAGCAATCTTTCACAGCAAAATTTTAAACCTGAAATGCAGGGAGGGCCTCTGTAAAATACTTGTAGCTGCTAATTATCAGATGAAGAAGCTGACAACCTACATTGAAATGTGTTTATCCTACTTAAAAGACCTTTTGCTTGAGAAATGCTACAAAAAAAGTTATTGATTAAGTTCTAAGCCAAGATTTAAAGCCCACCACACAGAGCTTATTTGCAGATGTAACATGTAAAGATTCGCCTCATCTTTACAAAGGTTTTACCATCATAAGCTACAACTATTCTGCCGAGGACTCTTATTCTAAACCTCCTCCTCCCTGCTGGTCCCGCAGAAGGAAGGAGCAGGAGCAGCCTCTGTCACTACACATGCGGAATTAGGGTATAACATGTTCCTCGAAGAACTTGCACGCTTCATTTTCAGAAAAAAATGCAGGAAATAGAGAGTGCTCACCGTGATGTCAGAGAAAGATGGATAATTTCTCTCACCAGGTCGACAGTCTATTTGTTTATAACAATCAGCTTCGTCAACTAATTTAGTCAATTTTATTTGCAAGTTGAGAGGGAATTAGACTAATAGTTTCAGCTGAATAAAAGCAAAAAACCCTTCGCCTTGCCCATGAAGGCAATGGCTAAAGTAGTCTCTCAGGCTACGCAGATCCAGGTTCAGATTTTCATCTGCCTGATTCACACATGCTGGTTTCCTTAATTTAGCACCTTTATTTTATCAAAAAAATTCTGAAAAGGAGCAAAACTATTTCCTTCAAGTCAATTTACAGCATTATTTAAGTGTCTAGTAGACAAAGAGATCTGCACAGTCAGGGGATACAAATATTCTCACTTTTCCATCTGCTTCATGCTTGAATCTTCCTACAGCCGGTGATGGGCAAACAGCTTCCCAGTAGCAAATGTTTCTGTTAAGTCTGTATATTGTCTTTCTGAATCATTTTCACTACGCTCTCTGAATTCTAACTGAATATAACATTTAGCTCTCCTGGTATACAACAGTTAGTTAGGTGATCAGGTTTTGCTGTTTTTTAAAAAGGGAGCAACTCCAATTAATAAACTGTACCAGATGAGACGTTGAGCCTTCCGAGCTTGGAAGTGACATAACCACACTATCCTCTTACGGGAGCACAGCTACATGACCAGGATGAAGCCAGGGATGCCCATTCCAGGTGCTGCTTTTCCTTCCAGACCACAGACACAATGTACGGCAGCGCTGCTTAAAATGAAAATGCATGAAGGACCGTAATGAAGAGGACTGCTGCTAACATGCACAGACTGAACTGTCAGATGCGAGTGATAGCACACGGAAGCACTGAGGAAAACTGCAGCAGCGTTCACATAATTCAACGTGCCGACAAATTGTTTAAAAGCCAGTCAGAGGGAGAAACAGGTTAACTTCACAGTCAAATGGCCGGAGAAGACAGTAATGTGTGATTGGGGCCTCACAGTCTCATGCTGCCCAAATTTCATCAAATTTGATGAATTTTGCATACAGTAGGAATTCAAAATCTTGTTGGACTATTACATTATCAACGAATCTGCAGAACTTATTCTCTGTACCTTCATGATGGGGCCATTAGCACGGGGTACTTCGTGCAGTTACATACAGGAGTTTAAATGAGATTTGCACCGAAAAGATACAGTAAAGCTCCCATTGCTTTTTGCATCTGTTCCTCTGTACTCTTATGAAAATAAATACAGGGAACGTCTAAAAAAATACAAATCAAACTAAGCCAAGGGCCAGACTGCACACATTCAAAAAGGAAAAATACATCTAATTATGTACAAGGTTGCTATGACCACAGGGAAAAATGCCAATATATTCTCAGTGCTTGGCCCCACTTTTGGCTTGGCCCTCCATTTGGCTCATCTTTATTCATGAGTAAATCTGGTTAAAAAAATTTTTTTCAAGAAATATTTTTTGTGATGAAAAGATGCTATTTTTTATTGAAGTGCTCCGCAAACATGCTGATTTTCATGAAAAATTCCAGCAGGAGGAATAAAAGGATGAAATTGTGAAATTGCTTTCAGTCAAGAACTTATGCTTTGGAAAACTAATTTTGCTCAGGAATTTTGACATCTGACTTCAAATGCATTTCTTTTTTTTATTTAACTAATTGCACAGCAGATCATTAGTCGTGCTGCATGTTGCCTTATGCCCAACGTGTTATGACCTGAGACAAATTTTGTGTCAGTTTATATAACTTCTACATGGGAAGGTACTTTGACCTAGAAAAGAAATCAGGTGTGTATGCTAATAGTAAAGATAATAAATAGCAGCTGACATTAACTAGCTTTTTAAACTACCTCTAACAATGTGTCTACACTACTATATTATTCATAACTATTGTCATTATGGAATTACTGTGAAAAAAAAAGGTCTAGGAAGATAAATAATGAAATTTTTAAAGTACAAATATTAGAACACCAACATCAAGTTTCTCAGTGTCACGGTTTAACCCCGGCTGGCAACTCAGCCCCACGCAGCCGCTCGCTCACTCCCCCCACCGTGCGATGGGGGAGAGAATCAGAAGAGTAAAAGTGAGAAACTCCTGGGTTGAGATGAAGACAGTTGAATAGGGAAAGCAAAAGCCGCGCAAGCAAAGCAAGCAAAGCAAGGAATTCATTCACCACTTCCCATGGGCAGGCAGGGGTTCAGCCATGCCCAGGAAAGTAGGGCTCCATCACGCGGAACGGTGACTTGGGAAGACAAACACTATCACTCCGAATGTCCCCCAGTTTCTATACTGAGCATGACGTCATATGGTCTGGAATAGCCCTTTGGCCAGTTGGGGTCAGCTGTCCTGGCTGTGCCCCCTCCCAGCTTCTTGTGCCCCTGGCAGAGCTGAGAGCTGAGAAGTCCTTGGCTAGACTAAGCACTACCCAGCAACAACCAAAACATCAGTCAAACCTGGAGTGAAATTTCCCTAAAGCCACAGCGGAGTTTCTGACCCACTGAAGTTTTTTAAATGTTCACTGTCATTCCAGATGTGAAAACTGAATCCTAAAGTACCTGAATGTCCTATGAAACAAAATCCACCACAGGATTAGTCAACACTTGCAAGCTTCCTGTCATCTTGCTAACAGCCTCAGCCTCAAAACATTAATGAATCTTAAATTAAAACATAATCTGCCAAGGTTAATCCCACGCTGCCTGCTGGAAGGACACCTTGTGATCAGGAGCAACAGGGATGCTGCTCTTCCCCTAAGGTTCACCATCACGGGTGGGTGATGCTCCTGGTTCGCGTCAGAGCGTGGCACACCTCCCGGGGGCAGGACCAGCAGCACAGGTAAGTCCTCCGTGAAGAGCTGCCCTGCAGAGCCACACACCCCCGTTTCAGGGATGCTGCGGGCTGTTGTGCGTGCAGACATCACCAAAGAGAGCTAAAGGTTAGATGCTGAAAACACATGATTACATGGAAACTGATTTTCTTCTTTTTTTAAAGCAAGGCAGCTCTAGCAGTCATAGATACAGAAAAGATTTGAAAACCTGAACCAAAACAACCTAGAGTGCAGTGCAGTGATTTGGAAATGCTCGTTCACAGTCTGTGCTGGTTTGGGATGGTGAATACCGCTTGGGGTTGTGCAGGGGGAGAGCTGGGGAGGGGAGGAGGGCCAGGGAGGGAGTGAGGGCTGGGCACAACCAGAGCCCAAAGGTCAGAAATACCTCAGTAAGCATGAAAGAAAGTACAAGTGGGACTTGGCAGCCGGACAGAGTCCTGCTTTCTTTGCACGGTGGCCCACAGCAGCCGGTGTGAAATCCTCATCCGTTACACAGAAAGCAGACCCACTTTGCTCAGATGGATTTCGGGACATGCAGTAACTAGCAGGACACTAGTTGTGTGTGCTGCTTTATGCAGCTCCTGCCCTGGCTTTTTCCTTCAGTAACTCCCCACTCAGCACAACCTTATTCACCCCAGTGCTCTGCTCCCAAACCAGAGAAATGCTGCAGGTTCAACCAAGCACTCTCCTTCCCTGCAAAACCTACACGCTGCCTCTCTCCAAAATGTGCTGCTGTGCGCCACAGAGCTGCTTATGAGCGGGCTCTGCCTCACCTTCACGGGGAGAGGAGAGAGAAGGGAAGCAGGGAAGGGTGGTCTCCAAGCCCGCAGAGCCCTTCCCAGGGGCCATAAGGATGCTGATGCTGCTGAGAACCGGGCAGTGGCATGGCACCTTCCCAGGAGGCTGTGGCTGCCGGAGGAGGGCATGAACCAGCCCCGAGCGCGTGAGCGAGGCACGACACTGCTGCACCGTGCATCTGCAGCTCTCTGGTATTTATACCAAACCGAAAACGCTCTGGGAAGAAATGGACAATCTCTGCAACACTCTTCACAAGCATCAATGTGCCTTATCGCATTTTTGGTGCATGTAAGTGGCTCCCTGGCACGTGCAGACATACACACACAGGCAGAGCAGAGTCATCTCCACAAAGCAACCTCTCACAAGAAGCAGCTTTTGTAGATGGAACATCTCATCTGTGGGGATGTGACTAATCAGAGGACATCAGTAAAGGGATATGTGAGTGCTCATAGTTTGTGTATATTTCTCCAAAAGCTCATCTACTGTCAAGGGTTCTGGACTTTTGTCGTCATTAAAACAGCTTCAAAACTCTCTGAAAACAGATGATGTTTCTCAAATACACAGCTGAAAAATGAAAACTCAGGGTTGGATTCATCTTAATTTGAGAGGCCTCTGCTGAAGAAGTTAACTCATTCTGAGGGCATGATTCATCTACCTAAACATAAATGTCTTTTGGGTGGCACGAATCCAGTTGATGTCACCCATTACCCTGCAACCGCTGCAGCTGCAGCTCCAACGCGCTCCTGGACACCCAGGTCAGAGGAAGCCGCTCTCCCTGTACCAGTGACTGACAGCCAGGACGCGGCACCCAAAACCACACGCACCCTCTCCGGCGATGCCTTTCGGGGTGGCAATTGCCGCCGGTTACTAAAACCTTTCGCTGGGGCAGCGGCGGGACTCGCCAAGGGAGATGCCACACGCGAGAGGGACGTGACCGAGTCACCCTGTCCCCCGGCGCGTGGGGCGGCAGAAATGCTGGGGTGGGTCAGGGCAGAGCAAGGGGGGGAGGCAAAGAGATGCCACTGCCGCGGCCCCCGCGCCTGCCACCATCATGCGTGTGCGTGTCCGTCTGTGTGTGCGGCCGTGTCTGTGTGCTCGCGTGTG
>NW_009267230.1:2219605-2271679 GCF_000687185.1 Egretta garzetta
AGATGTGCGGTGGGGGTGAGGGGACACCACCCCCACCCCCCCGCCCGGCCCCCTCCGGGCCCTCCGGCAGCAGGGAGCACGGTCTTGGCCACCACGACCCGCGGGGATGCCGCCCACCCCTCAGGTCCTCCCTCACGGGTGGGGGATGCTGCTGGTCGGCGTCCGCAGGGACAGGAGGGGAGCCCGCCCCAGAAAGTGATGGAAAGGTCCCAAACCGTGGGGTTGATAAGCGGCTCTCGCTGCACCATCACTGATGCTTTCCAGATTCGGCTTTATCTTAAATCTCTTTCCCGAAGGGACAGAGCAGTTCAAAGCATCTCTGCTGCGACGGTTGTTTATCCTCGTGCATGGCTGCCACTTCCCCGCCATTCATAAAAAGGAGATTAACGACAACAGACTTTTGATAACGTAGCGCATCAGGCCTGGCCCGCTGGACCGTATCCTGTTTTCACAGTTAAACTGCCTGGGAGCAGGGGAGCAAACCTGCAAAACAACGATGCCTTTGCAAAGTGTTTGGCCAGTGCGTTGGCTTTGGTCACCACATAACTTCCTACAAGTATGAAAGGCTCCAGGGAAATGAAGGTGTGCAAATCAGCCTTATTAACACTCTCACCTGTAGAATAAATAACCTCATTTTGCAGCCAGAAAAATCAGGGATATGTGAGCAACAGGCTGTGCCCGTATATTGTTACAGCCCAGAAAAGTCAGGGACACGCAAGTGACACTCTGTAACTCCTCTATTAAACCTGCACAGAAGTAATAAAGGTGTGCAAGAGGACCTGAGCAACCACCCCTTTCTACTTTTTCCTCTGCCACAGACAACAGTTGAACAAGTCACTTCACTGCTCTGTGCCTCGGTTTCCCCGGTCTGTAGCAGGAAGACTCCAACAGTAAAATAAAATAAATAATGCAAATCCCCATATATGAATCAGCTGTGATTAAGCTGTTAATCCCTTTGGTATGTTGTCTGGTACCCAGAAGAAGGCTAATGATAGATGGACTCTTACTTGGGAAACTCTGGGGCTTGTCAGAAGTTTTCCCTGACTTGTGCAGCATCTCCTGTCACCACAGTCTGCTGCACACGCTGTGAACTGCCAGCTTCAAGGCATTTCTCTGCTTCAGGTGCCGCTGCACATTCTCTCTCTTTCTGTGCTCAGTTAAACAAGGGAGTTCTGCATGGCAGGTTTTTTTTTTTTGTTGTTTTGCTTTTGCTGTTGAGAGGAAGTTTTAGATGTTTGTTCCTTCGTCCTTACTTCTTTCCCTTTATAGAAATAATGAGTAAGCAAAGACAGGACTTGCTGTCCTGAAGCCCGTGAAAACCATGGGTGTTTCTCTCAGGGCTAAGCCCCTGTCGCTCTCCCACAGCCACTCCTGGCTGGTAGATGACAGGAACAGAAGCAGGACCCGGGTGCTTGGACCCAAGTGCGCAGGAGACACGTTCCTCCCTTTACTCTCCCGCCCCAAGCGGAAAGTATCCAGTGACAAGGTCTGAAACGAAGAGAGGTTTGCGCTGCTGTAGCCCCTGCGATGTCTGTCTATAGATAACAAAGGATTTAATTTACCACATTCCAGTAGCGGTCACAGGCCCTCCAAAAAGCTCAATTCTTTTTTTTAAAGAAATTGAATCATACCTGAGCACAGAGCTGAAATCTTTTGGATGATTTCCAACTCAGACCCAAGTGTCAAGACTTCAGTAGGACTTGGATTTTAAAAGGATCCCTATACAGGCCTGGGATAATTATGCTTCCAAAAAGATTTTTTTTTTCCCTCACAACTTTTGCCATTCAATGTAGATCTGATTCACAGACTGACTTGCTTAACTCGGCTCTCTGCCTTTTCTTTAATGCCTGCCACCCACATAGCACTGTATCAACACACTGTACTATCTTTTTAATTTAAAATGTTATAGCAGCTTACGTATGTTTTTATTTAACTCATGCAAACAGCCTTGTTAATTTAAACAAGGTAACCTGCAGGTGAAGCTAATTCTGTACTCAACTCTTTGCCAAAGCAAGGCCCAAAGTTTTATATATGAAAGAATTTAAGTGTGATCAATAGTAGATAAAAAAGAGAGGTGAAAGAGCACTGTGCAGGAGTATCCATACTTTGCAGTTGGTAACCCTATTACTGCTGAATACATTAAAGCAGAGAGTTCTATCATTTTGCTTCATCAGCTTCATCTCGGCCTTAATGACCATGCAGCCAGGGCCATCCTGAGAACACGGCTTGCTTCCTGGAAAGTGTTGAAGGGTGGTGGTGGTTAAGGCAACACTGAAATGTTCCTGTTGCCTCAGGGAAGGAATGATCTGGGACTGTTTTCATACATAGTAAATAAGCAGAATGTGACTTCTCGTGCGAGGGATGCTTTTCCTTGTGCAGGCTCATGTTAGTTTTGACTTGCCCAGCTCAAGCACGTATGAAGTTGATTAAGCTGCACACTGAATTTTGGAATGCTCTCAAAGAAAAGAACGAGGAACTCAATGTAGTAAAGTGCTTATCAGAAGTTTTGTTTATACTGTTTATGTAGGAAGATGCACTGTTTCCTGCAGTTCATTCATAAAGATGTTGTTAAATTCATAATACAAACTCAAGTTTCTTTTCTGGATTTTGCTGGTATCTGGAACAGCTCAGAAACAAACTTTGATTGCAGCCTCTGAAGGGACTCTTTCAGAAGCCCATTTCCATAGCTGAAAGGCACAACCACTGCACACCGCAGAATAGGAGGAGAAGGGCATACAGGGCACCTCTGACTCTTAAGAAATACACTGAGGTCATTTGCACCCATGAAGAGCTCACAAGATCTTGAGCAGTTAAAATATTATCCTACCACTCATAGACCACAGTCAGAGCTATTTTATTAGGCTCATCAAAGTTTAATGGTCATCCTGAATACAGAAGATTGTTTTTTCCTCCTGCCTATCCCCACCTATAAAAGAACTATGACCACCATGTTGGGGCGGGGGGTTGGGGTGTGTGTGTTTCTTTAAGAAGTTTCACTGGAGTTTTCAGGGGTATGCACTGTGATTTTTCTTAATCCGTTTACAGCCGACATTTTCATCAGTGCATTCTCCATCTGCTTCAATTAAAAAGCAAGTAACCAGTTACTGTAAATAGTCTTAATGCCACTACAGCATTATGTTTGCATCAAGCGCCTCAGTGGCAGCCCCACCAGATCTCCAGCTGTCAGCATTGATGTGTTCAGGGAGATCAGAGCAGGACTGAAGGTGTAAACAAGCAGAAAACAGAGGTTTTAAAGAACATCTTGGGTCCAGGATACTTTTTTGGGGTTTGAAAGGCCTGGTGTTGGTCATTTGTGAATTAGGTTCTCTTCCAGGTGAATGCCCAGACGGAACCTGTCCAGATCCTGACTTGTACTTCCAAGGAATATTACACAATCCAAGCTCAGCTGCTAAACACTCACCCAAGCTTGGGCAATGTGGGGATTTCCCACACCATTTCAACTCCAGGAGGCATCTAGAGCAGTGTCCCACCTCAGAAAAAAGCCAGAACCAGACAGCAGAGAACAAAAAAATATGTCCTCAATAATTATATCTAGCTCCCTGGAGGGAGGTCGAGTTTCTTCCTATCCTCTCTCTGATTAACAGAGTTGCCTGGTCTGTAAATGTTGCATGAAGCAAGGAATAAATAGGCAGCACAAAAGCAAGGAGTAAAAGCAAAAGCTGTCAGAGACGATCTATGGGTCCACAGGAAGAAGATCTGGGACAGTAAGGAAGAGAGAGAAAGGGCAAGAAAAAAAGAAAGAGGAAGAAGCAGAGGAAAACCAGGGAAGAGAAAGGAGCTGAAGAAATGTCAGGGAACCTTGCAGCAGGGGCTGAGGTCTGACCAGGTCTAAACAGGTATTACACCCTGAAAGAGGATGGTAGAGCAGCCAGCAGAGCATCTGTCAGAGCAGGAAAGAGGTAGGAAAGGGTGCTGAGAAGACAGTGGTATGGTCACAGCAGCACACAGACATGGGTCACAGCAGGCATGTTTGGGTGGCAAAGAGCAGGAGGCAAGAAGGAGAAGAAGGGCTAAAAGACAGGGCTAAGGGGGATAGACTTCTTATCACTTAGTTCCAGCCATCCTGTGTCATATCTTAAAAAGACGACAAACTGTGAAAGTGAAAATATTTTCTTTATTTTGCCTATTAGGTACAAGGTGTTACCTTACCTCTGGAGCCCAACATATGAAATACACCACAAAATGTGCATTAAATAGAAATACTGAGCCAGAGGTATCACAAGCACTATGATGGCCCTTAATCCATCCAGAAAGCAAAAAGTCTCTGCTTTCTGTCAGGGGCATTTTTAGTAAAGCAAGTTAATGCAGGATCAAGCTAATTGAAATGTGACGCAATTGTTTTTAAAATAGCCATGGAAAAAGCCACCTTGGGAAACATGCGATGGTGACCATCAGGCATTGCTTCCAGAGAACATCACAGCTACAGAAAGGAATTGCCCCAGACTGCTTCCTCCATTTCATGGATAATTACAGGGCTCATCTTAGATTAGCAGCAAAAATAAAGAACTTTTGAACATACCAGCTAAAACAATAGCACTGCTGACCAAGCAGAAAATAGGTAAACCATAGCTCTAATCCACCAAAAGCAAAACCTGATGGATATGTGGGACATGGCATGACACTAACCAGAGCTGACTGATTTTCTTGAGGGTTAGGTCTGAATTCCATTTTGTTATAAGAGATTAGATGTGAAGAATGCAAAATCTTCCATGACATCCCGACTATCAAACACCATCAGCCTCCAAGGTGTGTATGTGCTTCTTGTCAGTCCAGACTCCTTTGACAAGGCGAGCCTTCACTCTCAGTGCACGATCAGCAAGATAAACAGATCCCTTCTAGCCAGTCTTTGCCACATTTAGAACGAGGCCCCCATGCTTCTGAAGCTTATGAGGTTTTCCACCTAAAGTAGCAGTTGCTCCTGTGATGATCATCCCATGGCTGTGCCGTGCTCCAGAAACCCTGGGTGGTAAGGAAGACTTTGGAAGGTCACTGACTGAGAAATCACTTTGAACCGCAGACACACACAAATGCCTGCACAGTTCCCACATGTGCCTAGAAGAAACAAAATAAGTGGGAAACTAGATCTGCTGATACAAATGGAACTAAATTTGAGCGCTCCTTCTTTTGTTTGCAGGTGCACATCATGGTGGCAGCACAGAGGAAGATGGCCCTGGGAAGTATTCCTTTTTTTCCCCAACAAATTAGGTGGTCCTTTGATGAAAAAAAACTGTGGGAGCCCCGTTTTAGCATGCAAGTTGCTGGTAAAGGAGGCAGGGCACTCAAGATCGTTGCATGTGCATGCCACCAAACCAGCTCATAGATGGCCAGACTCTAACACATCTCACCCCATCATTTTGCATCACGACGGATCCCCAGCAAAGTGGGAGGGGTTGTCTTTGAAAACTCCACCGTGAAAAGTGCAAACCCTAGGCATAAAGGCTCGAGCAACAGGAGACTTCAGCAAAAGATCCGTTAACCAAAAATTTACAATTAAAGGGTATTGTTTGTTTGGTTTTTTGAAATTACAGATGATTAATTGACAAGCCTTTATTTTGGGATATGGAATACTGCTCACAGAAGAACAAAGGCATATCAGTTTCAGTGGATGGTTTGCAAATGCTAGGAAAGACGCTCCAACGAGTAGGGCATCAAGCCACATATGTGGAAGACATCAGAAGAGAATGGATGAAGCAACCATCCAAAAATATGCTTTTCAACATGCTCACACACACGCACATATGTAATTTCCATGCATACAAGCAAGCAAAACAGTTCAGAAAATGCTTTCAATTACTTCCTCTGCCTCAAACTGCTTGCATGACCTTGGGTAAATGACGTAGGCCCAGACCTTCCACAGTCTAAATACTTCTAAGCATGTGGGTCCTAATCTCTGAACCTCAGCACACCATCTACAACATGACCTAATCTCTTCTTTCCCACCTTTGGCCAGGTTTGCTTACGTAAAGTCTAAGGTATTTATTTGAGGGGCAAAATTCGATCACAGCATCAAAATATAAAATACACATCTGTAAAAGCGCAACATATACCTGTTACATACAGAAATAGATATTTCACACTATAGAATACATAACTGTAGTTTTCTACTTGTTCCTGATGGAGATTTCTTTGGAGAGTGCTGCACACTGCAGTGCTAATTTCCCTGTGTTCTTCCAGAGCTGCTAGACCAGAACTGCACCGTTACGGACCCCACAGCAAGTCGCAGTAAGCTCAGGTATTGGCCATGGTGAGGTGCCTGCACATGGAGGCTCCTGCAGCCTGCAATCCCACCTGCAGAACAGGGAAAATGATCCCATTTGCTGTATGGCTGGCTTGCAGCTACAGCTTGACACAGCCCAAGGCAGCTCAAGTAGCTGTGGTGACACCTGTGACAAAGCTGCTTTTCCACGGCCTGTCTTAGCGGTGCTTTAAAGTACTGCCCGTGTTCAAAGCTGCGCCGGGGAGCCGGGGAAGGTCTGTGACACAGCGGGAAGCAAAGCAGCCCTCACGCTGCTCTGCTCACGGCGATCCTTGGAGCCCGCACCAAAGCAAATGCAGCTTGGAGGCTCTGTACACGTGCCCCTGCTGTGGCATCTCCCCCAGCTGTATTTTCTTTGGCTGGAGCTCCTGCAGAGCCATGGGCACTCTGCAGTGACAGATGCATTAACACGGACGTGACTGGATGGAAATCCCAGGGTTTTCAAGCCCTCTCGGAGAGCGCGGAGTCCTTGTTCGCATAGTTACGGAGTCCTTGTTCATATAGTTATGGGCCAAGCCGGGTGGGGGGAGGCTTTGAGCGTATGGGTACGCCACAGACTTTGAAATCTGCTTCTTCTGGAGTGCTACCTGCACCTGCCCTCCTTAGAAAAGCTGGGACATACACAGGGGTGCATGCACACCCCTCCCGACCCTTACCTCTAAAGCTACTGAGGAAGGAATGCTTTAACTTGCATGTAATTTATAAGTGGGCAAATGGAGTTTACTCAAACATAAAACCCCTCCCTTCACAGACTGAGGCAGGTTATTTAAACTGAAAATCAACCTGGCATGGCAGCTTTCCCTGCCATGGAGATAACAGTATGTTTCACGCTTTTCACCTCCTGCATGCTGTTTATGTCACCTTATTAGTACTGATACCTTTTTTTCCCCCCTCTGATTTCCTTCTGAATGAGGCAGCTTTTACTGGAGCTTCGCTCTGCCCTTTGGTGCAACACCTGTAACTCATCACAGGAATAGGCTCAATTCAGACCAGTCACCCATTTCATTGAAGTTAATCTGGCAAAAAAAAAAAAAAAAAAAAAGTGGAAAAAAAAGAAGAATATGACCTTCACTCTGCAGCTTGTGACAGCTCGCTCACTGCTTATTTATTCTGCACTCCTTGCAAAAACACTCCACACATTCAATCACATCTCAAAGAAAGGGGTCAAAAGGCAAGTGTTTTTAAACTGTCTCAGTTAAAGAGTCCCTTCCCATTAAAGCCATGCTGGTTGTGTCAGAGATAAAAGACTGTTTTCTGTGAGGACGGACCACTCTGACAAATCGACGATAAATGACTCAGAAATAGGCTCTGGCACATTCATTGCAGGAAAATGAATCTCCAGACACCCTCCATGATCAGTAGTGAACGCTGTGTAATTCTGCTGATGGCTGTATGAAAAGTACATGAAATTACCCAAATCTTTTAGTGCCTATTTCAAGAGCAATGGTACTGCTTCTGGCCTGAATCCTACAGTGGATGGCCAAAGACAAAGAAGCTTAAGGTAGTGGCATGGGATACTTGTAGGGAATAAAATCAGTGACAGGAAAAAAAAAATTAAAAATGTATTCTTCTGAGGTTGTAAATTGCTGATTTTCAGTGATCAATGGTGGATGTGGGAGACTTCAAAACCTGTTGAGCACAGGCAGGAAGCATATGGAGCATGTTGGGAAAGATAATTTCCCTGCCAGAACAGGGTAAAATCCACATTCAGATGTCCATTTACTGTTAGGATAAATACAGAATTTTGCCTTGAGAAGAACTGTTCTCTCCAAAAGAAGTAATTTACCTCTGGCTTGACTTCAGGCTAAAAGCATCCTAATCCTTGTCTATCGCTAGAAGGCTGATTGGCCTCAGCAAGAAATTGTGGGTGCTTTACACCAAGGAATCTGAGACACATTCCTTTTCACATTTACCCCTCTGCAGGTCCTTTGATATTACAAGCAGTCAGGGCTCGATCTTCTGCATGCCTCGCATCTAGCCAGATCTTTCAAAACTCATCACTGCCTCCTTATACACTCACCCAAGTGCCAACACTGTCTTTTGCCATCTTGTCATCTGTACCAATTGCACAACTTGACAGCAACCATTAGATTCAATAGAGGAGAAGGGCATTTCTGGAGACAGACCCCGCAGTTCTGTTTCCATTCTCCATCCGCATATCTACATTGGGATTCAAAGATGTGATAGCAACTTGGAGGAGTGCCTGTGCTAGCTCAAAACCCAGGTAACTGAAAACTCATGGTCTCCTGTCTGACCTTCATTCCCAGCATGCACACAGGACGCAGCAAGAGCCTGCAGCAGCTTAGCAGCAGCTGTGAAGGGCTTGCACCTACACCAGAGCATGGCTTCGATACTTTCTGTGTTGCCTTTTGCAGGCATTTGCGCTGGAGAACGCACCTGAGAACACAAGCTGAAAACAGACATCCTTCTTCCCCTGTGGCTCTTTGGACATGGAGGCCATGCTGAGCATCCCTGATCTTACCCATGCTGCCCTCACTGATCACTAGGAGTTTCCCGTAATGATATTCACAGCTTAGGTGACCACCATAAAATAAAAGCAAGTATCTCCCCTGAGGGGCTCGCCAGCAACACTGAATGCACAGGATGGCACTCTCTGTACGGACCCATGAACAGAAAGATCTGGGTTTGGGTACCTGCTTGCTCACAGCCGGTGGGTGAGCCACTGGGATGCAGACCCCCAAAGCCACAGAGGCTCCACATTGCCAGGGAAGACAGCAGGCATTAGACGTGCCAAGACATTCTAGGAGCTGGGCCTCAGTCCCTTCATGCCTCCTCTATCAGACCCCACTGTGCCTGGTGATTAATGATACAGACTTTCCAGGTGTCTTCAAGGTGATAGAGAGTGAGGTCTTTAAGACCTCAGGACACTGTGTTAACAGAGATCCACATACTTGTGAAAGACAAAACAAGAAGTCAGTCAGCTCTATTAAAGTGCTTAACAATGTTCAGCATCTCCAGCAGAGCTCTGGAAGGACCAAAACACTGGAGAATTAAGTTACTTTGTTCTTGTAATTCCGAATAGTCCTTTGCAGCCAGCAAACTGTATTTCTCTTTTTTGCTGTGTATGAAGTAATAGCTTTTCCAGGCTTCAGCCCCCCCCCCAAAAAAAAAAGGACAGGCATACAGAGAAAAAAAGGTATCTGTTGAACAATATTTAGTTTGATTTCTTAAACAGGCAAGGGTGATTTCAATACCCCAGAAAATTAGATGGTTTTATATTATGACTCTGCAGCTATTACTTACCAAAGGTAGGCCAACTGTTTTCCTGCCTAAAAAGTAATGGTCAGAAAAAGAGAGCAAACAAAGAAACAATCCTGACAGTTACTCATTTCTACCAAACAGCAAGGGAAATTAGCAGTGCATACCTTGGCACTTAGCTAAACCAAGCTGCATTTCCTTACTGACTCTTTCTTCAGGCATTGCGTCCAAATATTTCCTTGGAATATGTTCCTAGTGTGTGCAGGAGCTATTTATAATCGACAACACTTATTTTTGGATTAAATACATCTAAGTGGCTAGTTGCCACAAGAGCAAAGGGGGTTTCAATGAATTACAAGAATATGTATGAAATATTACACTTGGGATAAGGCATTTCCAAGCCAAGTGGCCCGTACAAGCAAACAGGCTGTCAGACATGGTGTGAGCAGGCATAGCACAGAAATTGGCTGAGTGATGCATCAGCGTGGCCTCACTGCCCTGGTGTCTTCTCCCTGTTTTGGTGAGGAATCCCTCCAGATCCTCTTCCAGGTCTCAGGCCAGTACTAAAGAGCAGCCAAGGAGCAGTGCAGAAGAGCTCCTCTGTTTATTCAGTACCTGCCTGGATTTTTAGACAGCACGTCCATCAGCTGAAGTCAGTCCCATCGCCAGCCAACTGCCTCCTGCAGAGGAGAAAAATGTTTGAGGAGTGTCTGTCTGACACTTCTTGTCAGCCACAGAAGTCTCCCAATTTCTCTTAGATGTGTGGTTTGTACAAGATGATGACCCTGGCCTCTAAGCAATTTGTTCCCAGGCTTGCTGCCTTCTCCTCCAAGCCTTTTCCCTCTCCGTCTTTCCATGCATCCATCCATCCCAGACTTCCCACTCTCCTGCCTGTGTTGGCATTGGTGCCTCCTTGCCCACAGCAGCACTGGTTTGGAGCTGGGCTGACAATCACCAGGCAGGGATCCTGCTCCAGGAACTGATGGCGTCAGCCACTCCACAGTGGACACGATTAATATATAACTACAACAGCACCTTCTCCCATTAGTGATTCAGCCTGAACAGAAGTGAATGCATTCGTTAGCTAATGGTTAGATATGCCAGCTATGCTAGTTGTGCTGCTCCGTAACGAAGGATGGGTAATCATTAACAGGGCAACAAACTGGTAAACTAGTCCATACATATTTACTCTTCAGTTCCTGATTTACTGCAGTGTTAACCAATCTCAGTAAAATAATTCGGACATTCAGCATGTGTCGTGCAACTCTAGCTCGTGCTGACAAAGCCCATGGTATGTCTAAGAACCAGATGTTGCCAAAGCTCTGGTTAACCCTTCATAACAGAAATATAGAGTTGTAAGGATGCCTTTCCTGACATGAAATCCTTTTACTTCCAAAATGTGCACCCTGGTGATGAATTACTTATATATTGCTATCTATCCTCCTGGCCCAGCTATAATCACTGCTCTGTACATTCTGGGTTGTCCTAATCCGAAATTTTAATGAGAAATGTGTTGCTTTCCGCTCTATGAACAGTTACACGAGTAGCTGGCAAGCTGTGGTCTTCATGGCACTCGTGCTCAGACCTTGTGGCCCCACTTCGGGTCATGTTTATTTGTAATGGAGAGATTTCTTGAGTGTTTCCAGCCAAAAGTGCCATGGGAGTTATGTCACTAACAAGGTGACAAAAGCCAGGGCTGGTTTCTGCCATTATGGAAATCAATGGCAAGGCTCAGACTTCTACCAAAGTAGAATTGAGTTGACTTTTAACTGGGTGTATGACACAGACTGTCAAACCTGTGAGTTAGCAGGACTCATTGAAAGAGCTTTAAAACTAGATTTGAAGGGGGAAAAGGATAAAATCAGGGTTGTTAGAGATAAGCCTGGGGGCAGCACACTGTTTGAGGGATGGTGGGCTAGCAAGGTCCTTTGGTCTGCCACCTCAGTGGAGGTAGGGGACAGAGAGCCAGGTGACAGAAAAGACGCAAGGGTTATTGATGTGTTAGAAACCACAGAAGCACCTGACAATGTTCACGTAGGGATTAGGGCTTCTCCCCCCCAAAAGGCGGTGGAATCAATAGCCCAACTGAAGTGCATCTACACCAATGCATGCAGCACGGGCAACAAACAGGAGGAGCTGGAAGCCACCGTGCAGCAGAAAAACTATGATATAGTTGCAATCATGGAAACACGGTGGGATGACTCACGCAACTGGAGTGCTGCCATGGATGGCTGTAAACTCTTAAGAAGGGACGGGCAAGGAAGGAGAGGCGGTGGGGTAGCCCTGTATGTTAGGGAGTGTTTTGACTGTCTCGAGCTTGATAACGGTGATGGTAGGATTGAGTGTTTCTGGGTAAGAATCAGGGGAAAGGCCAACAAGGCAGATATCACGGTGGGAGTCTGTTATAGGCCACCCAACCAGGATGAAGAGGCAGACAGAATGTTCTATAAGCAACTGGGAGAAATCTCACAATCTCTAGCCCTTGTTCTCACAGGGGACTTCAACTTACCAGATGTCTGCTAGAAATACAAAACAGCAGAGAGGAAACAGTCCAGGAGGTTCCTGGAGTGTGTGAAAGATAAATTCATAACACAGTTGGTGAGGCAGCCAACTAGGGAAGGTGCCCTACTGGACCTGTTGTCTGTGAACAGAGAAGGAGTGGTGGGTGATATGATGGTTGGAGGCTGTCTTGGGCATAGCTATCATGAAATGATAGAGTTTTCGATTATTCGAGAAGTAAGGAGGGGGGTCAGCAGAATTGCTACCTTGGACTTCCAGAGGGCAGACTTTGGCCTGCTTAGGGTCCTGGCTGACAGAGTCCCTTGGGAGGCAGTCCTGAAGGGCAAAGGAGCCCAGGAAGGTTGGACATTCTTCAAGAAGGAAATCTAAATGGTGCAGGAGCACCTGCACATCTGGCCTGGATGAACAGAATGATTTGGCTGGAACTCAGGGGAAAAAAATGAGAGTTTGTGACCTTTGGAAGAAAGCGCAGGCAACTTAGGAGGACTACAAGGATATAATGAGGTAGAAAATTAGAGAGAGAAAATTAAAAGGGACAAAGCCCAAGTAGAATTTAGTCTGGCTACTGCTGAAAAGACAATAAAAAATGTTTCTGTAAATATATTAGCAACAAAAGGACGGCTAAGGAGAATCTCCATCCTTAATCGAATGCAGGGGGAAGCAAGTGACAGGATGAGGAAAAGGCTGAGGTACTTAATACCCTCTTTGCCTCAGTCTTTATTCAGTCTAGTTGTTCTCTGGGTACCCAGCCCGCTGAGCTGGAAGACAGGGAGCAGAATGAAGCCCCCATAACCCAAGGGGAAATGGTTACTGACCTGCGACACCACTTAGGCACACACAGGTCTACGGGGCTGGATGGGATCCACCCAAGGGTACTGAGGAAGCTGGCAGAAGTGCTCACAAGCCACTTTCCACCATTTATCAGCAGTCCTGGCTAACTGGGGTGGTCTCAACTTGAGGCTAGTGAATGTGACGCCCATCTACAACAAGGGCCAGAAGGAGGATCCAGGAAACTACAGGGCTATCAGCCTGACCTTGGTACCATGGAAGAATATGGAGCAGATCATCCTGAGTCCCATTACACAGCACGTACAGGACAACCAGGCCATCAGGCCCAGTCAGCATGAGTTTATGAAAGGCAGGTCCTGCTTGACCAACCTGATCTTCTCCTATGACAGGGTGACCGCTCAGAGGACGAGGGAAAGGCTGTGGGTATTGTCTACTAGGACTTAAGTAAAGCCTTTGACACCATTTCCCACAGTATTCTGGAGAAACTGGCTGCCCATGGCCTGGACAGGCATACTCTGTGCTGGGTAAAAAACTGACTGGATGGCCAGGCCCAGAGGGTGGTGGTGAATGGAGTTAAATCCAGTTGGCGGCCAGTCACAAGTGGTGTCCCCCAGGGCTCAGTACTGGGGCCAGTTCTGTTTAGCATCTTTATCAGTGACCTGGATGAGGGAATTGAGTGCACCCTCAGTCAGGTTGCAGGGAACACCAAGTTGGGAGGGAGTGTTGATCTGCTTGAGGGTAGAAAGACTCTACAGGGGGATCTGGACAGGCTGGCTCAATGGGCCAAGGCCAGCTGTATGGGACATACATATGCCAGGTCCTGCACTTGGGTCACAACAACCCCATGCAATGCTACAGGGGAAGGGTGGCTGGAAAGCTGCCTGGTGGAAAAGGACCCCGGGGGTACTGGTTGACAGCTGGCTGAATATGAGCCAGCAGTGTGCCCAGGTGGCCAAGAAGGCCAATGGCATCCTGGCTTGTAACAGGAATAGTGTGGCCAGCAGGAGCACGGAAGGGGTCATCCCCCTGTAGTCCACACTGGTGAGGCTGCACCTTGAATGCTGCATTCAGTTTTGGGCCCCTCACTCGAAGAAGGACATGGAGGGGCTGGAGCGGGTCCAGAGAAGGGCAATGAAGCTGGTGAGGGGTCTGGAGCCCAAGGCTGCTGGGGAGTGGCTGAGGGAACTGGGTTGTTCAGCCTGGAGAACAGGAGGCTGAGGGGAGACCTTATGGCTCCCTACAACTGCCTGACAGGAAGGGGGAGCCAGGGAGGGGTTGGTCTCTTCTGCCAAGTAACAAGCGATGGGACAAGAGAAAAAGGCCTCAAGTTGTGCCACGGCAGGTTTAGATTGGATATTAGGAAAAATTTCTTCATGGAAAGGGTTGTCAAGCATTGGAACGGGCTACCCAGGGAAGAGGTGGAGTCCCCACCCCTGAAGGTTTTTAAAAGACAGGTAGATGTGGTGCTTAGGGCCATGGTTTAGTGGCGGACTTGGCAGTGTTAGGTTAACGGTTGGACTTGACGATCTTAAAGGCCCTTTTCAACCTAAATCATTCTGTGATTTTATAGCTTGTTGGGAGCAGCTACAGCTGCTTGTCACTCTAATGAGAACCCACAATTGGAAAGATTTTTGTTCCACTGGTTTGGAATTCCGAGGAGAGGACTACACTAAAATTGCTCACAGACCTTCATGCCTTCACCTGTACTTACTCTGTTTGTGGCTGTTACATGCACATTACTCTCCTTTTTCTGGCCAATTGCCCAAATTATCTGCAGTCATTGGGGAAAATGAACACGGAATCTGTGTAACATGAGTAAGAGCCGCACTGATGAAGTCCCACCACAACCACTTGGAGGTAGGTAGGATTTCTCACGTGTGGACAGCAAAGTCAGTCGACTGAGTGAGCAACGTCTCACTAAGGCACACAGCAAAAGACAGACCAAACCAGAAAGGCTTGGCACTGCACAGAGAGAGACACTACCCAGGGGATGTCCCAGTCAGAGCCCAAACTCATTCACGTCCACACACTGAGACCGCAAGCCAGCACTTGGTCACAGGTTTGGGCTAACCTTTGGACCAAAAGGTAGTTGGTTGCATGGATGTCTCAGAAATAACACCGTGTCTCATACAAAACGGCCACCATTAGTGCAGCAAGATAGCAATAATTCATAAGTATGAATAAACTAGACCTGGTTCAATATCACTTTTCTCCCTCAGCATTTCTGTGTTAAAAGAAAAGCATTTGGCTGAATAATGTCAAAAAATGGCAAAAAGAGCCATAAGCTCTTATGAGCTTATGCTCATAAGCTTTACTCACGCAAGAAAGACGCTGCAGGATTTTGTTGCCCTGAAAAATGAAGACTTTGAACTAAGCCGCAAGTGAGGAGGGGAAGGGAAAAGTGCAAGATGGTCCTTTTCAGTAGTATCAGCTGCCTGATGGAGACTCTGGGAAGCCATCTGCTCCTGTGGCTGTGGGCTGGGGGGATATCACACCAGTGAGAGCCCAAACGCCCAGCTGGTCACAGCCAAGCCAAGAAGGCTGAAGGGAGGAGTAAAGGCAAAAAGGAAGGACTTCCAAGCCATAGGTTGAGCTATATAATAATATAAAGTCCATATAACAGCCTACCCTTGTGGGAGGACTGCTTTACAAGAGCACAACAGGCTGACATTGCAGCAAAGTTTTCCAGTGTTAATTTGTGAGTGAATTGCAAGAACACGTAACCCAAAATTTTTTTATTCAAAATATTTGGATCCATGCAAATGCCCAGGATGTGCATATCTGACTGAGCTACAGAGAGCATAGCCAGAGCAGAGGAGAGAAAGGGAGATGCAAGAAACATGTGCACAACAAAATTCTGTGTGAGGATGGAACACACAGACTCGACTGGGCACAACAGCAGTGGAAAACTGCTCATTCTATTCCAGCATCTCTGAGGACAACAAGGCACGTAAATAGAGGGAAATGCATATGACTTCAAAGTCTTTGCTGTCACCCCAGCAAATCAAAAACTGGAAACAGAGGCAAAAGCAATAAATTAAGACTGAATACATCATGGATTTTTTTTTTTCCTCTGCAACTCTATGAAGATGTTGAAGTTAAACAACTATGGCTTCTTTAGGCACATCCTCCCAGCACCCTGCCCACTCCTGTGGGACTCCGTGTATGAAAATCTCTATGGCAATATCATCCCTTCCTTTGCCCCTTCAGCCATGGGCTGGGGGTTGCCAAGAAGCTGCTGGTGGCATCTGCCCTCACGTAAATGTGAAGCCTCAAGGGAAGTGAGCATCTTCTCAGGCCAGTAAGAGACGCTGCTTCACAACCCTGCGGCAAAGAAACCACCAGATGGGAAACCATCTCCTCTACAGCACCTCCTCCTCTGCTCCAAAGCAGTTGCTTGTGGTGGAGAAGCAGAGATGGGAACGGCCTCCTCCTCACCACCAACTCAGTGCAAACCAGTGCAGCCCAGCAGCCCAGCTTTCCACCCAAGCCCCTTTTCTGTCCCTCATCCATCACCATGAACTGCTGCAATCCTAAAGCTGCTGGGGTGGGAAGGAGTGCTCTGCTTTTGGCCGCTGTCACAGCCCCTCAGTTTCAGACAAAGACCAAAACTGAACCAAAAGCTCTGCCAACTTTCTGACCAGCTTGCTTTCTGGCTGGCTCTGCTTCAAAAGGCTCCAATGACAAAAATCACAAGGTCTTCTACACAGTGCCTCTCACACCCAGAGGCATTCCAGGTTTTGCAGAAGCTCTCCTCATCTTTTCCTTGCACTTACAAATTTTTATTGACCTGCCAAATTAGTGCACCGCTGTGAAGGACCAGCTTCCAGAAACAAACAGCTGAGAAAAAGCCAACCACTTAATTTCATCACACATAGATTTGCACAGCACTCAAACAGTATTCCCATCTGTAAATGCAATGGGAAGTGAGGGAATAGGAAGGTTACAGGGACTCCAGGCACAAGCCACAGTGCACAAGTAGCTCAGATAATGTGAAGAACATGGTCGAGATGAGGTGAGCAAACAGGGGGGCTAGTTGAACAAATTTCTTTCTAAAAGGGGACACAGATTAAACTGATGTGAGCTTAGCCTTAGCCCAGCTGCCTGAGAAAAGGTGATTTCCGTGCCAAGAACTGCTGAGGTCTACGCTTGGGACACCAACCTAGCAAAGAAGTCACTGAGTTCATCAGCTCAAAACATCAGTATGGTAAGATTTAGCAAGTGCCCACACTGTTGCTGACATTTCTCGTTTCTGCGTGGGTGTGGGTGAGAAGCAAGCACACAGGACACAGCAAGAGCCAGCAGCTGCATGTCAGTCCAGGAGAGGTTGCTGGCAACTGAGCATTTTAGATTCTAAGCAGATGTTTTGATGACTTTTGCCTAATGGAGATTTTCCTGTGCATTTTTAATGTTCCCTTTCTTCAGAAAGGGCTGCTGACTGTCATATCTGGTCTGTTGAGTGAGAAAGTGGCTTGAGAGAATGGGCACTAAGCCTGACTGCAGGAGAGGTTTATCCATTGCCCCAGGAAAGGCACAGCTGGGTAGGAAGAGCAAGGCAAAATACACCAAGGGAGCAAGAGCGTTCCCAGGTAGGAAAGTGTGGAGTTGCTATGTCTATTGTGTTAAATTAGGATTGGGTTCAAATCAATTGATGCTAAAGCTAGCTACAGGTGAGCTGCTAAGCTGTGAAAGGGCAGGTTTTACTAGCTGACATCACATTTTTAATTTGAGATGAAGACTTCCAAAATCTTTCCTGCTGCCTTATCTCTGCAACAGAAACACAAAAGCCATTTCTCCCACCTTTCCCTGACTCTTCTGTACTGAAAAAATCCCCTTGCACGAAATATCACTCTCTGCCCTGAACTGGCTTACCATCTCACTAACTGCTGTTACACTCTACAAGCCATTTTGGGTAGACTTTAAAAACTAATTACTAAAACAGTAACGAGGTTTGAACAGCAGCACTGCACTTGCTGGAGTCAGCTCAAAGGAAGGCCAACGTAAAAGCAATTTAAGATCCTGTTTTAAAGTTCAGCTTGGGCCAAACGCATTAAGCCCTAACTGATAGCTTCCTTTACAAACAATCAGTTTAAATTACATCATTTGACCTCCTGTGGCAACTAACATTTTATTTGAAATTATCAAAGTTACATGAGATTTAACAGAACTTTGTCCCTTGTGGAATTTTGGCATCTGAGTGAAAAATTGAATTTCCCAGTTGCATGCGCACCATCTGACACTGGCATAGAGAGCTCATTTGGGTGTAGGAGGATAAATCACTCTTAGAACAACACTGTGACCGCTGAGTATGCAGTGCCTAAGCCAAAGTGACCTTGGGTGCAAATCAATTAGGATCAGGGGGGATCCTAGGCCAGAATTACCCAACTGCAAGCTTGAAGAAGCTAGGAAGAAAAATTTATGTGGGATGTGCCAGAAGCCTCTTGTCCTAGGGTTCAGCCTAGGGTTCAGGCAAGCAGGCTGGCAGGGAGAGGCTATGCGTGAACAGTCCCAGTTCAATCCTTACTGGAAACCTTGCACACATTGACAAACTCCAGTCTGCATTCCTTGTTCACTGGCCCTCTCACTGCAGAGAGGAAAAGCTTCCCTTCTGAAGCAACCCCCTATGGCGTTTCGCTACACACAGGTCAGAGATCAGTTTTCTTTACTATATATAACTTCCTTGTGCATATTTCCAGAGTGACTCTTCTGCTGCCAGCAGAAGGCTGCTCGGGATCTCATTTCCCAAGAGGAACAAGTCCATACCACTTATCAATCAGGGGCTATAGCATTAACCAGGGATGTGCTCTATTGGACACTGACAGAATGATCTTCATATGCTTATGGGAGGTTTAGTCATTTAATTAGGCTCATTTGCACTCAGGGAGGCCATCATTATGAATAGGTAAATTAAGCACAGTGTGGTAGGTTGGTTTGTTTGTTTTTTTAAGATACTTGAATAAATGTATTAACTGTTTATGTCAGAGAATTTGAATGTGAATTTAACTCTTCCAATCTTAAGGGAATTAAGCAATTTAGCCTCATAGCTAGAACTTTTACCTAGTTGGGCCACTCCAAACATGGCTATTTCTGTAACTATTGCATTTTTATGCAGTCATACCCTTCCCACCCCTACCCCCCTTTCAGTTAAGCTTGAGATATGAATCATCATAGATGAGGTACACACTTTTTTTTTTAAGAGCATCTTCAATTTAAGGATTCTGGGTATCAGACATGCATGCAAGACTGCCACTAACAAAATGCAGCAGGAAGGAGACGTTAACATTCCTCACTCCTCCCAGGGTCATCAAGGGGAATACAACAGGATTAAGAAACTGTTTGCAGCACTGCCTGGACAGTTGCACCGTGTCATGCACTTAGTACTGCACACAGCTGTTGACTGATGCTCCAAGAGGTGGTTTAACAAATTATTATCAGTTTAAGTTAAGTTGATCAAGGAACAATTCTAAGAGTGGGATATCCCTGGGTGGTGCAGAGTTGGAGAAAAAAATGGTCTAGAGCACAACTTCAGCCACAGGGCTACTTCCACCCCAAGATCTCCCTTTGTGCAGAGCCAACCACACACAGGAGGGTCCCCGTGCCCCTTGGATGCTCCTGGGATGGTGCAGCACCAGCAAAGCAGTGTCCAGAGCATGGCTTGGGTCAAGCGCTGAGCAGAAGGAGGGTGGGGGGAGCCAAATACAAGTCCAATGAGAGAAACAGGGCGTGCATGTGTGTTCAGGGGAGCTCCACAGAGCGGTGGATTGTGCAGGAACAGAGTCAGAGCTGGGGCTGCAGAGGCAGGGGAAGACACTTTCACACTGTTAATGATTCACCATTTTTTCCTGTTCGCCTACAGGAGCAAGAACCCGCTGTTGTACAGGCAGAAGCTCAGTCCCCTCTCTGCAGGACTTCCCATGCACAGTCCCAGTGGTGTCCCCCATGCACCAGCTTTGCTGACTCTGCCCTGCAGCTCATGGCTGTTGAGGCTCAGGCTCCAACACGGCTAAGTCATCAGCAGCAAAAATAAATCTGTTTACCCAATAGAAGTATTCAAAGCCTTGCTGGGAGTGGGTATTGTTTCTGTGATTAGAAGAAATCATGGCAAAATGTATCAGGAAGGCTGTTTTGGAGGGGGTTCTCAGCAGAGGAGGTGAGAGATAGTCCTGACAAACTCCTCCTCTCTTCAGAGCACCACAGGCTGCATTCATTTACTGTTTTCTACCCCTAAAAGAGGCCAAGCCACAGCCAGAGGAAGAACTCTCTAAAACTGGAATTCAAAAATGTTGTTGAACTTCTGTTCTAAGAAACACCATTAGGTTTAATGACACAGGCTCAAGAATTCTTCAAGTTACATATCATTAAAATACAAATGGGTCCCTGTACTTACTTACAGATCCTTATAGCAGACCAGTGCAGGGATGCGAGAGCGCAGCACCTTACACAGTCAAAAAGGAGCCAAGTCTGCACATGTTCTCTTCAGCAATGTACTTTAAACACACTTTTCTGCATTGTAACGGAAAACCTTTTCATTTTTCTTCCTGAATCTAACATGAGCCAAGCTTACTCTTATGTTTTCTGTATGGTTAGCAAAGCCATTAGATGGCAGTACATCCTAAATTATTCTTAGCAATGCCAAAGTATTTTGGTGCTGCTACAAATAAATATATTTCATCACGTGTTGACAGTGTAATTACAAACATCATAAACATTCAGCATAAAACATAGTTTCCACTTATGAAGATAACTGGAATTAGAATGCGAATGAAAAAATAAATATAAAATACACAAGGAAAGGAGAGGAGAGGAAACTAAGTATTTCATCAGAGCAGCAGGTTTACTCTGCTATGATAGGAAGTGTCCTTCACTCTCCAAATGGAATGTACAAAAGATCCAAGCTTAAGAAAGCAAAACCACAGTCAGGTCAAGCAAATCTAAACTGGCCCAGTTGTCAGAGATGCTTACTAGTATTGTCACAGAATCTCTGAGTACCAGTTACAGACCAGGATACCTATTGCACGAAGGGTTTTACAAGCACAGAACGAGGAGACACGCGAGCAGGAGCGGATCCAGCCCTGCAGCCGGAGCCAGCCTCCGTGCAGATGGCAGCACTGCGCCGCTCCCATGGGAACTGAGGGGATCACTGCATGGAACACATCTGTGTTTCAGGCACATTTCATCACCAGCTACTTTAATGTAAATTACACTGATGTTTATTGCATTGCAGAGAGGAAACATTTGACCAGCAGATTTACACCACAGAGGGCTGTGCTATCGTAATTCTGTGGGAGGTCACCACAAGTTAAGCAGTCCGCCGCTTTAACCTATGTTTGCAAAACGTACAGCGTCTGTCACGGCATTTTACATCCATAAAAATACTATGAGGAGTTACTAATCATGGTAGAAACGCTCTCATCCTGCCAGGCTATGAAGAGTCACTGCTAAATGTAGCTTTGAGAGGGTTTGGGATGGCCAACACCTAGAAGAAAGAGGCCCTGGGTCTGTTCCTGCTGCTGCTGGGGTCGATTGCAGAACTCGTTAAATGTCAGAGAGGGAAAGGACAAGGGAGAGAGGATGGGGTCTTCTGGAGGACAGAGGTCTTTCTGCTGCTTTCCAACAGGACACACACAAGTAACTGTTTGGACACTGAAAACTGCAGTTTTAATTAATCTGAAACTATTCCTAAATTCAAGCTGAATTTGCCAAACACTTTGTATGTACAGATAAAAAAAAAAAAAGAAAAAATATTTAAAATACCAATATTGAAAACACAAGCTACTGAAATTCACTGAGCCAGAGAAAGAAAACTTGTCAGTGGGAGATGGGAGTCTTAGGTCTTCTAAGTCTCATCCTTGCTTTTATCAAAAATGCATCCTTGTCCTATATCCCAGCTCCAGACTGAGCAGCTATTCACTTCTAAAACCTGCTTATAGAGTACCTATTTTTTATCACCTCTCTACTGAAGGCAGACTGCAAAACCTTCTCATGCCAGCTCACACATTCGTGTCTCATCCACATGGCCAGCCGCCAGTGACAGGGCTTAACCCTGGGTCTGTACTGCCACTGTATGATGGCAAAATTTCCAGTACAAGACGTACCTTTCAGTTCTTTCCCAGGTGCACAGGAGATTGGCCCTGCTCTCGTACAAATAAAAAAAAAAAATCAGTGTGAACATTGCGTGCCTTGTGTACAAGGTTTGCATAGTTTATTTATTATTGCTTTAATTACTATAACTGGAAGAATGTAGGGAGTCTTTACATTCGAGACTACAGTAATGGAGCAGCTAACAAAGCATCAATAGACAATGTGTCACATATTAGATTCTACATTATAAGGGTATGTACTGTATATCACCCAGGGGGCATTTAATAACGTTCTCCCTCACTGCTACATTAGTAAGACTTTGGAAAGCCAATCCACTTGGCATCATGCCATAACCCTTATGTACAGCATTGCATTCATGCATGTCAGTTGGGACTTTATCGCCATCTCCTTTTATTTAACATTTCTTTGCTGCTTTGGAATAACAAATCTGTTTGTAGGATCTCTGAGCAAAAGCTACACAACAAGCAGCTTGAGATGCAGTGTAAAGGCCAGGAAAGTCTCCATCTTGAGCTGGCTTCTAGGCGCAGATGCACTGAAAGCCAGATTTTAGAGAGACAAACCAAAGGGACTTCTTCCACTGTGATCCTTTCATACTTTCAACTGGGCCCTATCTTAAACTTAACCTCATTAATTAATGTTGGAAGCAGTGAAAACTCTCAGGGACTAAGACAGAAGGTGGGAACTTGAGCAGAGAATGTGGCAAAGACCCAGGACAAGGTCTAGAAATAATATAGAATTAAAAAAAAAGAAAAGAAAAAAGGGTGATGGTTGGGAGGAACAGCTGATGAGAGGAGGTTTCTGAATCCTGTGAAACCCTTGAAATCCAATGCAATTTTGTGACACTGTTTCTGGGCTGTGGAGAGCAGAGAGCCCTCCTTTGAGCTCTCGCAAGGAGAGCCGAAGTGGCTAACACCACGCAGGAGGAGAACAGATCTGACTGCACGAGGCCCAACAAGCGATGCTCATAGCATCCCACCTGGCAGCTCCACACTGAGGACCATCCTCAGGGAGGATTAGCACCAAAGCAGGTTGAGGGGCATCGTCCTAGAAGCCAACCTTATGTCACACCCTCGCCATGGCCAGGACTGACAAGGGCTGTGTGCCTTGCTACTGCTCAGTCACAGGGGTGAAATCCTTTCTCACTGGCTGTCCCATGGGTGCTGGAGCCCAGGCATACCCTGGTACCTCACAGTACCAGCCCAGCATGAAGAAAATTTGGTAAAGTAACCACTGCCAGATCAGCCTAATTTTTTCAATCTTAAGCCATCTCCAAACAGCAACATCAGGAAGCTGGAGGGATTTGCATTTCCCATGATAAGGCTCCTCTCCTTCCAGCACCGCATTTTACATGCAGGGCTGGCAGACCTTCAGCCCTGCACCAGCCGTGGGCAGCACAGCAACAAGAACGTGTGTCTCCCCAGCAGCATCCTGAAACATCTGATTCAGCCAAAATGTTACTGCCCAGAGAGCTGGGAGCCCAGTGCATAGAAACAAAAACCCCCACCTTTTGTTTTTCACCCAAATAGGAAAACACTTCATTTTGAGATTGAAGCATAACCTGGCTGAGCAGTTCATCACTCCTCTGCTCATAGACCGTATAGCCTTAAGCCATTATTGTATGCATGTACTAATGGTGAACTCATCCTGCCAACGCGGCCTCCTGAGGCTACCACCAAGAGCTGCATTTGGGCGTGTGACAACAGTTGCTTGAACAGGCCAAATGGCAAAACCACTTGCGGGAGAACTACTCCGTTTTCCTTTGCCAGGCACCACAGCAGACAGACCTTGCCTGCCCCAAACACCCTCCTCCTCTCTCCTAACCTCCAGGAATTGCACATGTCCAACGCATCCCCGGGGCGCCGTTCCCACCTCCCGACCCCGCGGGTCAGACGCATCCAGTTGGCTTCATTTTCTGAGCTGTCATGGATGGCGGTCATGGAGCAGGAGGGAAGCCAGAGCCTATGCTGTGAAAGCAGGGACATGTTTCATGCCCTGCCCCGCCAGAGCTCTGTCCTGCAGCTCCTCTCCAGCCGCTCAGTGAGGTTCCGCTCTCTTTCAGAAAAAAAAAAGGAAGTGCCAAGACCTGCCTCAGGGCCTTGACGTCTTGAAAATGTTGGGACTTGGGTAGGGAGGCCAAGGGATGCTTGAATTTGGCACCTTCCCTGATCAAGTACTGCCAAGAACATTTCTAAGGTCTTTCTGCTGGAAATCAAAGCTGTTAATTCACGCTCAGAAACTACCTGTGGAAATATGGCACACAGCCTGTCTTTTCCTGAAAGTAAAAACCCCATCTAGCAAGGGTCTCTTTGGCAAAAGCAGATACTATTGACATACAGGGAATGAAGCCAGGCTCACTTTTAAGCTCTAACTCTAAAATACTACTACTATTAATTCAAATGTAGGCCCCCATTCTGAAAGTCTCCGGTTTAACACAGGCAGATAGGGTTTCTGAGGTATCTGCGTCTGGGCACCCAGGACAGTCACGCCTTATGAATAGTGTTGAAATGACTCCTTTTTATATAATGTACCAGGTGACTGCTTACAGCACTAACAAGTCAAAGGCAATGTGTTGTTTTGGTTGCTAGCAAGCTTATTTTTAAGCTTGCCTCATACTTTTGAAACAAGATAAATCTCCCAGACCTCCTTGCACCAAAGGCAGCGGTGATTATGTGTTCCCCTATTTATTGCCAGGAAGTAGCCGAATAACAAACACATAGAAACTATGCGTGAAAAAGCAAATACAGCATTAATAGCTATCACCTTATTACTTGAGAATGGACAATAGGATATCCAGTCGCAATACCTTCCAATAATAACATAAAGCTGAGGTCAAGCTTTTTGGATCTCTGCTATATTGGCATTTGTTCCTACAAGGAAGAAGGAAAAAAAAAAGTTAAGTGAGGTTCCCACAGACATTAAAAAGCAGAAACATCTGTTGCTGCTATGAACAGCTCAGATGCTGAGTTCAGCAGAAGAAAGTCAAGCAGCTAGGCCAGGTCTCTGCTTACCACCACATGCCTCTGTGCTCAATGGGAAATGATCAGAGACAGTTTCAAGGGACATATCAATGATTCCAAACAGCCAAAATTAGTATAAACAAATAAGAATTAGTGCTCTCTTCCTTCTCCTGCCAGCACGACTGGAAGATGTTACTGATGCCTTAACATGCAGTCTCAAGCATCGTTGTCAGAACTGTCCCCAGCTGATGAGTTGCTCTACATCGTGCATTTATTTCATTTTTTAACAAACAGTTTTGAACCGAAACACTGAGCAGAAATTCCAAAGAAGTGAGTCTTGTTCTCAGCAATACAATTTTCTGTGGAGCTGGGGGAAATGGCAGGTTCTCATGGGCTTGATTTTTCCTTTTGAGACATTAATCCCCCTTTCAGTGATCCACTATTCACTCATTTCCCAACAACTCTTTATATTTTGGGCTTGTGATTTTTAGTGTACACAGAAAACATATCTAACACCAGGTGACGTGCAAAAGTCAGAGATGCTATCTTGCTAATGTGCTGAGGCAAACTATGCTCAGAGAAACTCTTCCCATCAGAACCTCTTTTCTAAGCAGAAAGAAAATGCTGATGACTTGGCATTTTGTACTGCCTAATCTCTTAAACACTGTATGTGGGAAGCCTCACAGAATTAGAGTCCTGTTGAAGGAAAGAACCTCTCTACGCCAAATTTCAGTGTAAAAACAGAGTCCCAGATACAGAGCTTTGTTTTGCTTCACATTCTTATAGAAAAACCCCTTCCAATGCTGCACAGAGCTAAAAAGCAAAGGGAAATGAAGTCAAGACCTCTGGACTTGAAGGAGTGAATCTTGGCCCTGCTTCCTCCTCACTCATGTGCTGGCATCAATCTGGAGTCACTCTTCAGCCTCCTCGTGTACAGCAGTGCAAGGAGACCCTAGCCCAATTTCTAGGGAGAACTGACCAAGGAGACTGGAATATAGGGGTTTAGAGGAGGACAGTCTGTGGACATGGGTTTTATTGCTTAATTTAGTTATTGCTGCTATGAAAATATACTGGTCTGTAAACAAATTTTTTCTTCTATTAACACATTGAAGGAATGGACTTAAAGATAAGAATATGATGATCTGCAGTTTAGATCCATACCATAATATTTATCAAGACAGGGCATTAAAACACAAATGCCAAGAAATAGTACTACCAGATATGCATAGACAGTTTGACATGTATTTCTTTTGGCAGCAGTGACATTGTAAGAAACACCCCCTTCTTCCTCCTTTTTTTTTTTTTTTGCTAGTTTAAGAGTTCGTAGCACAAACAGCAGCTCAGCCACAGCACAACACACAGCATCTTGTGCAGTACCACACAGTACCAGTATAACTGAGGACAGATTCACAGAATGGCAGGGGTTGGAAGGGACCTCGGGAGATCATTCAGTCCAACCCTCCTGCTAAAGCAGGTTCACCCAGAGCAGGTTCCACAGGACATCATGCAGGTGGGTTTTGAATATCTCCAGAGAAGGAGACTCCACAACCCCCCTGGGCAGCCTGTGCCAGGGCTCTGTCACCCTCAAAGTAAAGAAGTTCTTCCTCATATTCAGCTGAAACCTCTTATGCTTCTGTTTGTGTCCATTGCCCCTTGTTCTGTCGCTGGGCACCACTGCAAAGAGTCTGGCTCTGTCCTCATGACATCCACCCTTGAGATATTTGTAAGTATTTATGAGATCCCCTCTCAGTCTTCAATTCTTCTTCAGGCTACACAAGCCCAGATCCCTCAGCCTTTCCTCATAGGAGAGATGCTCCTGTCCCCTCATTATCTTTGTTGCCCTCCTCTGGACTCTAGGAGTTCCTCATCCTTCTTGAACTGGGGAGCCCAGAACTGGACACAGCACTCCAGATGCGGTCTCATGAGGGCAGAGTAGAGGGGGAGGATAACCTCCCTTGACCTGCTGGCCACGCTCCTCTTAACGCACCCCAGGATCCTGACAACATCGTTTGTCACAGGACCCTCCATCTCCACCTGGTCCGGAACTGGAGAATAGAAGGTAGGTTCAGTTCTGCAAAACAGCTGCAAGGGACACTCCAAGAGGGCAGCTCACCTACGCTCCCATGCTCAGCTCTGTTTGACATCTCTGCCTTTGCACTGCTCAGAAAGCAAGTAAAGGCCCAGAGCCACTTACATTCATACAGCTTGGGGCTAGCCCTCTCTAAAGTAGATGTCTTTTGTAGCAGTTGCTCTCCTTTGGGAAACACACGGTGTTTCCATTGCCCTAAAAAACTGGTTGGGGTAGTTCGGTGTGGGAAGGGAAAGAAGGGTAGAAGAGAGGGTCACTTAAGCATCTGAAATGATGTAAGGGCTGTGTTGTAGCCCACCAGAGTTCTGTCTTTACTGTATGAAGTTATGGTTATATGTTGCATGCCTTCAGGTATGGCATAAAGGCCTTTTTGAAGATGCTGGCAGAGCACTGGAGAGCTACCTAGGATAGGGAGGAGAGATAGGTGTGGCCTGGCTGGCTTTGCTCATACCACCTGTCAGAAATGGATGCTCAAATGAGTTAGCCTCCCCAGGGAGGAAAACAGGCAGTCCGTGCCTGTGTCCACATTATCACCAAGGCCAGCATGGGCTAGGAAGCAATTTTCTGACACCATAGACACAAGGTATGTCTTTAAAAAGACTTTTGACAGTATCACTCAAAGACTCTATAGAAACTAAAAGATCCTGGGACAAAAGGGAAAGATCTCACATTCATACATTTGGCAGGGAAGGGGGGTGGGGAGAGTACAAATAAACAGGTTTTTCAGTGGAAGAAGGTACCCAGGTGGGCATCTCCAAGATTTGTGATGCCCTACCTACAGATGACCTGGAAAGGTGGCAGGCACTGCTAGCAGTACTGTGCAGGGCAGTAAAAGGCCCCCACAGCCCTGAGCAGGTGGGTGCAAAAAGAGCAGAAGAAATAAACTGTAGAGAAAAAGGCAGCTTCAAAGTGAAGAAAAGGAGATTTACCTTCACACAAAGTCTATTTGAACTGAAAATTCACTGTCACGGGAACCCTAAATGTTTTGCATGGATTCAAAAGCCAGCTTGATGGATCTATGGAATAAAAATTCTTTGAGGGTTTCTCAAGGCAAAGATGCCGTCTCTGGCTCTGGAAGTCACCACATACCAAATTACTGGAGCCAGAAAAGTATAGCAGTGGAGTTTTCACTCTAGGCTTGCCTTATTAAGCTTTTCCTAAAGCATCTGTTACTGGTCATTGTTAAAGAGAGTAGGTAGGTGGATAGACCTTTATCCTGACCCATTACAGCTGCTCTTTTTGGTGCATGTATATTGTAAGTCTAACATTTTCTTAACACATATGTGCCGATTCTGGAATAGAATCGACGAAGAAATAAGAGGCCACCGCCTAGAGATCTCAGCCCCATATCAGCAGAAGGTTCCCAGGAAACAATTCTATTCTAGGAAACAACTTCAATCAGAGACCAAAGTGGAAAGCAAAACTCTTCTGCCCTTTCCCCAACTCCCATCGCACCAAGGAGCCATGCCTAGTCCAAAATTAGCAACACGCAGAGTCAGAAGTCCTGGGTAAGCCAAGAGTCTTTACTTAATGTAACATAGATACACTAACAGTGCCCTCTTCTGAGAGCTTCTCCTCAGTCTGATCCTCACTGCCTCTTCCATCCTTTCCCTTTCAGTTGGGAACAGAGACATGGAGGTGTAGGGTATCTTCCACCTTTTTTTTCTTCAATACATGGACAACAGTCACATTTACAGGCTGTAACCTCCTTAAGGGGACCAGCAAAATGGAAGAACTTTGCCAAAGGAGAGAAAAAAAAATGGGAAAAAACCTAAGAAGCAAGCGTTGTGAAAGTGGCATCTTAACTGTTACAGAGTTGGCTGTATGAGAGTCATTGCAGTCAAACCATTAAACTGGAGGCTGCAAACTCACCAGCTATAGATAAAGAACATGAAACTTAAGGAGGTTCTCAGGTCCACTTCACTCAGTACTGCCAACTTTCACATTTTCTTGCCCATCTTACCAGATTTAGTGTTTCTCAAAGTCCTGCCTCCTGAAGGCAAATGGGTAGAAACAAGAGGAGGAGGATGAAATGCCCTAAAAGTTTCCATCTGCTTTATTTCAGAGAAATTCCAGATACTGTGATCTGAGTGGTACCAGCTGGGAGCTCTCTCAAAAAAAGTGCTTTTTTCCTGTTAGGAAATGCTGACTTGTTAAAATTTAAACCCATCAGTAACAGTTTTGACAGAAGTTCTCAGATCCAGACTGGAATCACTGGTCACCAGATAAAAGGGACCCCAAAGCAAGCAGTTTGGAAAAATTGCTTTGAGGCATGCACCTGTGGATATGTGATTAGACAACCAATAAGATCAAGATCCATCAGGATGTGTCATTTACTTGAGATCATCAGAAAAATCAAAGGGAGAACTGAAACCTGTTCATCTTGCTGGGATGGGCTATTTTCCCATGACAAGCATCGGGGAAGCCTGAAGCTAGCAGATCCTGGTGGGGTTTTGGGTTTTTTTTGTTTGTTTGGTTGGGGGTTTTTTTTGGACAGAGTGTAACACATTGGGGCTGTGCTGGAACTCAACAGGAGAGCAAAAAAGTTATCATAGGCACCTCTACATAATTAGTTTCACTTAAAATTGCTTCTGTCATTTCTCTCCTTCCCTTCCTCTAAAGTTCTGCTACTGACAAAATTTCCTGTTTCGGGCAAGTGCCAAAGCATTTTTCAGGCAAACTTGCTGACATAAAAGTTGTGCTCCATTTTAGTTTCGTCTGGTTGTTTGTTTCAATATAGATGATTCCCACTTGACTAGATGGCCCTCTTTAGCTAATTTTGTCCCCTATGAAAATGCATATCCTTGCTTTCTCTGCCAGAACAAAGGTCACTGGAAAAGAAAAGAAAAAAGGGGGGGAGAGAGACTTCACAGAAATTATTGACTTTCCATCATTTAACACACACTGCCAAGCGAAAAAATGGCCAAAAATTAGAGTACAGGGCAGGAGATGGAAGAGGGATGTTTCTTCCCCGTTTAGTACTATTTTTTCTTAACACCAGTATGATTCAGTTGTCTGATCCTTTCTGGTTAGCAAAATTACTCAGAGCAATAGAGTTGCAGGAATGTGTTGAAGCACCATTCACAGAAGTTTTAAAATTTGCCAGATACTGGGGGAGAGACATGTTTCTGTAGTAGAGAGTAGAACTGCACATCCCATTCCTGAACAGACTGTAATTATTGTTCTGGTGGCAGTTGGTATCTCAGAGGTAGAAGTAGTAATTTTGGTGAAAAAAATCCCCTGTTAAATCCCAGCTTGCCAAAAAAATCCTCAACCAAAACCAACACCACATATGGACATCACTGGAAGCACACAGGCTCTCACACCGAGGTTGTCAGGAGCAGTCAGCACTTGGTCTCCAAACCACTTAAAGGACACAAGAGGTTTAGTATTGATTTAAATGGCACCAACATTATTCTCCCCCAAGTATTGCTTAGAAAGCCCATGTAAAAACCATGACATAATGGCCAGAACATAAGCTGAAATTTGAAATTTTGGCAAGTAGTCAAAGTGGAATAAAGAAAATAAGAATTACCTCTTTTTGCACTGAAAAGATCAGGGAAGAAAAGCTGGCTCTGATGAGGTTGGCATCTATTCAGTGCAGAGTCGTGCCTTTCTGGCCAACTGAAACAATTAATAATGCTGTATTTGTGCTGAACAGCCAAGAGAAGGCCTCAGAGAATGGGAAGCGCTGGTACAAAGGAATCTGGCAAATACAACAATGAATGCTCAGCTAAAGAAAGTCTTAGTAGTTTTTGTGGATGTGGGAAGGAAGGAGCCAAAAATCAAGTAGGCATGCACTCACAGTTTTATGCAATCAGTACAGAAAATGCTCATCTCACACTGCTCTCCCTGCTGCCCCACCAAAAAAAGAAATAAAAAAGGAAACTTCTCTAGGGGCTGGTGTACAGACCTCCACAAGACCTTTCTTCACTGAACAGACTTCAAGCACACCACACATACAGCTGCAACCCTACAGTTAGTTACACTGGTCCTTTAAATCCACAACACCTACTATAAACAAGCCTACTTAAAAATAAGCCATTGTACCCCCAAGATACAGTCAAAGGCACACAGCTGCCATGGGATCCCTCTTGCCTTGCAAGCAAGAGTTTACTCACAAGAAGACTGATCTCATTTCATTCTCACGCATTTGATTTTTACATGAAAATAGCTTTTACACGTACACGCACACAGAGCTCTGAACAGTTCTGTAATGATTTCTTGTTTTAAACAAATTTTTTCCATACTCATACAGCAGAATGACTACTGTACTTTAAGTGATTACGAAAGCTTTCAACATAAACTATGCTAATCTGTAACACACGCTACACAGGATGTCAGTGATACATCAGAATCAAACATTTTATTCACATAAATGAGGCAATTACTGCCATGGAGATGGCAGATATAGTGAAGGAGACAGATGTCACTCATTAAAAACACTTCCTTTCACAGAATTTTGTTGCTGCTTTGTGTGCTGCAGACAAGTTTGGCAACCTTTCCCAGTCAATGGAGTTTGCCCATGCACAAGAACTGGGAAGGGTTTATTATTGCAGATTATCTCATCATGTAGATCTTCAACATCAGAACAAAAATCACTCTTGAGCTAGAACTGCTACACCATATGGGGACAGATTTCTCAGTATAAATCCATCACAATTTTCCCTCTCCATCCCTCAGGTTTGTTCTTATCTCAGGCACTAAGCTTGATCCATGACCAAACTACTGACCAAGCCCAAATGATGGAACCAAAATTGACTCCTCCTGAATTTAAGAAGGGGCCAGAGATCGTTTAAGGACTTATGCTACGAACATCACCCCAACCTCCATAGGCTCTCCCCTTTGACAGCTAGATCAAATCACTCTCCTTCTGCAATTGCTTGTGCATGTAATGACCATCAAATCAACAGAGTGCTCAACAGTGACTGCAAGTCAATCCCTGACTCTGTCTGTGGAAACAAATTAATAGTATTTTTTAAAAAGCTATTGGGGAGGAATGGAGAAATCCACCAAAAAATCCACATCAAATATTTATGTGGCTTTTGTCAATATAGAATCCAGTCACCACCCTCCCAAAGCTACATGTATATCATTTATCACTACAATAACTTGTTGAGGCAAGGAATTATTGCTGTTCCCCTTTGGATATGCAAATTAGAAAAATTGATTGAACGACCCAACCAGTGCCACGGAAAGATTGTGTGGCAGAGCCAGGTATCGAGTATATCTTTCCAACACTTGTTCAAGACTGTAAGATTGTAATATTTTTTCCTCTTCAGAAATAAAGACTCAAAACATTTCACTGACTTTTGAGAACCTTTTCAGATTTCAAAGCATTGAGAAAAATTCTTAAGAGTCCAGATTATTCTATGCAGGAGAGTCATTCTGCATTTGGGTATACCTAAGAGCCAAGGTACTACTTAAAAAGCAGAGGTGTTTAACACAAAGAGAAGGGAAGGAGAAAAAAAAAAAAAAAAAAAAAAAAAAAAAAAGAGAAAAGAAGCCACATTCCACAGGGCTGAAAATGTTACACCACATGAAGGAAAGAAACTCCCCAGATCATTTGTGACAGGCTTCTTAACTTTTTCTTATGTGCTTTCCATAGTATTTCAGGTTTAAATCAGACAGCAGCCTTTTTATTTACTTCTTCATGAAAAAATATCAGAATAGCACACTTGTGGTGAAAGGCCTTGTGAAAAGAGAAAGTGGGAACCTTATGTCTCTGGCAGCTCCAGTCCTCCCACTCAGGGGACTCGTATCTGTAGTTCAGCTTCCTCAATGTGAACGTGGGTACAGGACAAGGTGCAGGTACAGTCAGGGTGTACCCACAGTATCTTCCAAAGCAAAGGCTCACTTCCAGTCAACCCTACCTGCAGAACAGCAAAAACCCCTTTTCATGGTAAGCAAAATAAGCCACAGGCATGAGTGGCTGGAGATGCTTCAAATCCCACTGGAAGGCCTCTGAGAATATTCCCCAGGGCTATTCAGACAGATATTCAAAATATCCATCAGTTGGATGAGAAAAATACCAGCATCCATCTCCTAGTGAGAAAGTTCAACCTTTTTGCAGTGAAATACTCCATGGCTTTCTGAAGCACTGCACAGCATGGATGGATGATTTGTCACCACAGCCCGAAATGTGGTGTAACCTTTTCAGCCCTGTGCAGCGTGGGTTCTCTCCTCTTTTCCTTGGGTGGTGTTAGGGGGGTGGGGAGGTGGGCTAGATGACCTCTAGAGGTCCCTTCCAACCCAAAACATTCTGTGATTCTATGAAATACAGGAAGCAGCTTACATGACGGTTTCCACAGCTCTCCTCTTTGCTCATGAACTGCTGGTTAACCGAGGTCAAGGTCTCTGCACTCCAGATGTGCATTTAGAAACAAAGCCCAACCTGCCAGCTCAGGTTCTGCACATGTACAGTACGGAGGCTTTTGGAAGCTGTTCTTTGTGCTTGTGAAAGCATGAGAAAAAAGTGTGGGGACTACCCAGAAAACTCAGGCTTATTATTGAAATCCCTCAGTCAGAGAGTATCCTCTAGGAAATACACATGTTCCTTTTTTATTCACCAAGGCCTCCTACACAAGCAGAAATGAAGACAGAACAACCCAATCTGCTTTCTACTGAAGCCACAACCGTTTTGTGTTACCACAAATATATCCTATAATTGAATTCCCCGCCATGATTTCCTCAAAAAGACTATAGCAACACCAAGAGAAAAGTATGGGTCATTTAATTCTACAGTTCTATGTGTAAACCACAAGACCATCTCCCTTGCTCTATGGGAGACAAGCTCCAATGTAGGCTAAGACTATCCTCTAGGAACCACATTCTTTTTTGTCCTCACCAACAACCCAACAACACAAGCAGAAAATGCAATAAGATACAAATGAGAAACAGATGTTTTAAAGAAAGAAAAGGAGACCACAACAGACGCTCCTATCATTCATCTACTAGTTCAACCAATGACCCAAGATCAACCTCCTGAAAGAGCCATGCAACAGCACACAAAATGCTGCCTCTCCCCACCCCCGCCATGTGCTTGAAATGAAAACATGCAGTGGAAGAGTCATTAAACCTGAATAAACTGACCCAGAGTTCAATAAACAAGCTTTAAGACAGTAATGATAAGAAGTGGAAACATCCAGTACAAACAAGAATATCACTGCACAGCAAGAACCCTGAGCTACATGCAAGCTCCCTGGCATGCAGAAAAACATAGCAACTGTGCTTCCAAATGTTTGTTACTTCCACTTATCTCTTGTTCAGGTACAACACACCTATGCCATAGGGACAGGCTGACACATCTACTCTTTGGCATGGTTTTGACTACAAAGATTTTTTATTACAGACCTACACTGCTGCACTCCAATAGGGGCCTCTGATTAACTCCCGTTAGTATTAATCAGAGCTGTGCATCATTAAGTAGAGAGCAAATACAGAGCCTCTCCAATGCTTACCTCCTGAAGGAAACACAAGGTTGCATGGCAGCTGCTTTCTAGGAGGTCTAACGGCTGTGAACATGCAGCAGCATCCAGAGTTCAGGCACTGGATGGACACAGCCCAGGAGAGGCACCGGGACAAGAGCAGAGCAAACCACAGATGAGCAGCAGAGCTAAGAGAGAGCACTTCCAGGGAGACCCGGGTGCTGGGGGTCCCCATTCAAGGCTCCTGGTCCTACATTTTTAACACTTCACCCTTCTGTTTTTCCCTTGTCATCCATTGCTCTTCCTGAACTTATTTTTCTTTACCTCTGGGAGGGAAAAGAGGTCCTGGAGGATGAACCAAGCAAAACTTCAAGAATAAGGGATACTTCTACTCAAAAGCAAACACATGAGTTGAACAACACAGTATGCAGTAACACCCACTGCCATTAATCTCCAACCACAAAAATTAGGTGTGGGTGGTGTCTTGCTCAGCTCGTCTCGTTCCTGAGCAATGTTTCCAATTCATCTAACAAACACCCACTGCAGTCATTCAATAAGGCTGGTAGTCACAGGGAGAGAGGAGAAGCATCAGTTCAGACCCCACTTTGGAGGTATTCACAGTGGGGCTGTACCTGTGACCCAGCAGAGTGAGGAGGAGGAGGATGCAGAATGCCATGCCCAATGCCTCAGACTGTTCACTGCAACATCTCATGGCCAGACAGCAATGGTGGTAGGGCTTGGCTACCTTGATGCTTCCTCAAATGACTTGAGACAGCAACTTCCCAACAGCCAAGACTGTGCACTGAACTTCACACTGTTGTCTAAAGTAATTCCCGAGGGACCCCTCCAAGGCTGGATTTGAAATCTCTCATTTGTACAAGTCTCACTGTGCCAACAGAGGCTGGGGACAATTCCAGCCCCAAAGGACAGAATCCAGCACGTGTCTGGCATCTGCTAAGCTGGACAACACTAGCAGGATATTTTCAGAAGCAGAAATTGGATGCAGACCTCTTCCCTGCCACAATGTGAGGGGTGTCATGGGAAGGGGTCTCACAAGGAGGTGACATAGAGGAGACAACAATTTTTCCCACTGGACCACCAGTTCTTCTCTGTTCTACCTACACAGCACCTAAATATTACTCTAGACGCACTTTGTCTAGGTTTGACTAGGTCAATGTCCCATTTGACTTATGCCTTTGTAGAGACCAAGGCAGACACCATCTCAGGAGGGTTTCAGTTACATCTTATCATGGAATAGAATAATAGAACGTTTTGGTTTGAAAGGGACCTTTAGAGGTCACCTAGCCCAACCCCCCTGCAGGGAGCAGGGACACCGCTAACTAGATCAGGTTGCTCAGAGCCCCATCCAACCTGGTCTTGAATGTTTCCAGGGATGGGGCCTCCACCACCTCTCTGGGCAACCTGTTCCAGTGTTTCACCACCCTCATTGTAAAGAATTTCTTCCCGCCAGCCAGTCTAAACCTACCCTGCTTCCGTTTAAAACCATTACCCCTTGTCCTGTCACAGGTGTTCCTACTAAAAAGATTTTCCCCATCTTTCCTATAGGCCCCCTTTAAGTACTGAAAGGCTGCAATCAGGTCTCCCCACAGCCTTGCCTTCTCCAGGTTGAACAAGCCCAGCCCTCTCAGCCTGTCCTCATAGGAGAGGGGCTCCAACCCTTGGATCATTTTAGTAGCCCTCCTCTGGCCCCACTCCAACAGGTCCATGTCTTTCCTGTGCTGAGGGCTCCAGAGCCGGACGCAGGTCTCCAGATGAGGTCCCACCAGAGCAGAGGGGCAGAATCACCTCCCTGTGCTGGCCACGCTTCTCCTGATGCAGCCCAAGGTACGGTTGGCCTTCTGGACTGCCAGCACACATTGCCGGCTCATGTCCAGCTTTTCGTCCATCAGTACAGCCACTTCCACACTAAGCATCTCTGCACTCTCCCACTGCTTTTCCCTTTTCTTTTGAGGGCCTTTCTTGCTTCCATTTCCTTATTTATGTTTATCTCAAGTAGCAGCTCTGTGGCTGCCTCTTCGCAGAGCGCGTGATGGGCTGTTTTCCCTGCAGAGCCCAGCCCAGCATCATCTGCCACCTCTCTCCAACCTTGTTTTCTGTCTGATGTCTCACAAGGTGAAAGCCCGTGATTTCCTTCCTCCTCTTCTTCTTTCCCCTCCCTCCAGATGCATATTTTTGTGTTGACTTTTATTGCTTTCCTGGGCTCTGCCCACCAGCACCAGGTGTCTTGTACATTAAGATAGCCCTTGAGCATTGCACTACCTGGAATAAATCAGGCAGAGCCATTAGCTCTCCCCCTCCTCCCTAGCTGACCCCAAACACCACTGGAGAGATCTGAAGAGACCAGGATTCACTTTTTTCTCTTCTTTCTTGCAGTAACAGCACCACCTTTTGACTCCCAGCACAATGCTGTGATTTTACATCAGCAGCTCAGCAATGTCTCTGCAGAGCACTGACATTTCCCAAAACAAGCCCTTGCCTTAACTGTGCTCATTTCATTTGCAGTACCACTGCCTGGAGAAAAGAGGATCCCACAAGTCCCTGAAGCAAGGGCTCATACCCCCAACCAACAACACATCACCCAAGTGCTGCTTCTCCTAACTCACTGGCTTTTCAGATAAGATAACTAGTTAGCAATTAATTTCACCTCCACCCAACCCTGAGTCCAGCAAAGTGTGTAGTAGCACGGCTCAAAGCACACAGTTATTTTCAGCCCTGAATGTACATAAACATACCAGTCCTTTGACCCTTTTCTAATTGGCCTACAAGCATGAAGCAACCGAATACAAAGGAATGGTGCTCATACACCCAACTTCCTAGAATGAGTACGCTCATTTGTCTGGAGCCTGTGGTGCATCTAGCAGAAGAACAAGAACAGGGGAGTTTTTCTGAGGCGAGGCAGTAAGAATCCAACATACAAGAAGAGAGATAACAACCCACACGTATTTAAAATAAAGCTCTCCTTCAATTTTCAGTCACACCTGAACAAGGGTCTGAACCCTGGGTGTTCGCCTCCTTTATTGGTGACATCAGTGCTACAGCTACAACACAAAAATTGTTATTGCTTGGAGCAACTGCTGTAATGCAGACTTTAATCACCCACCAAATCTCCCTTTCCCCTCTCCAGCTCTGATAAATCAATCTCACTTTAGTGATGTGATTTGCACCAGCTGGGCTCTGATCTGCTTGCCTCAGGGGTTAGCAACACCAGCAGAGGTGAGGCTCTCCTAATCAGGGATAAAGCAGAACAGATGCACCCCTTTAATGGTGCAAATTCAATCCAGTTCCAGCAAGGAAAGTGTTTTGCTCAGAATTCAGCAGAATCTGCTTCATTTGGGGGATTAACCTTTCTGTTACATTCCCTGGTAAATCCCCTTTGGGAATCTCTGTGACACCAGAACTATAAACCACTTCTTAAAGATCAATAAATAAATGGACCTGCAGATGTCTGAAGATGCAGAGCAGATTACTACTGTCCTTGAAATCCGAGATTAAGAACAATTATAGGTAGACTCATGTTTCCTTGGACTACAACCGTGTGCTTTGACCTTTGCAGTGTTAGAAAGTGAAGTAGTCAGGTATATTTAAAGATATACTCACAAGTATCTACATTCTGATTTATAATGTGTTCCAGTAACCTTGAACTAAATCCAACATATTAAATCAAATGAATGGTCATTTGCAACACCTTTTAAATCTAAGCAAAACTAGGCAGCAGCTTTAGTTCACTACTTCTGATCCACCTGTAAATTACTCTAATTTCCATTATCGTTTGTTACCTTTCTCTTACAAAGCACAGGAACCTAATTGTGCTGGGGCAATGCTAAGGATAAAAGACCAGGGGACGCAGACACCATCATAAACTTGATGTCCTCATTGCCTGGACACAAATGCTGGCAGTCCCTAAAAAGCTGGTGAAAAGTAGGTAAAATATCTTACACACTTTTGTCTTGTCCCAGTTCAGCCCTTCCAAGAGCCTTCAGAGCATCTCTCAGTGGTTTTTCAGGGTCATAGTTTGGCTAATCAACAGCCATCTCTGGAATGAAAACTTGGCTCAAATGAGCATATTAGCCTTCCTGTCACAGTATCTAATCTGAGTTCAAATGAAAAACAAATATGCAAAGACTGGAACAATGTTTGCCTGTTAAAACAATCTAGATGAACACAGCATAGGAAGGAAATAGCAAAGAGTTCAGGTATTTACACGATAAAGTTGAACACAGGCTTTGAGGCAGCTTTTTTACTGTCGCTCCCACCTAGACACAGCTGCGTGTCGAGAGGGAATTTCAAAATATTCTGCATTGCTCAACAGCAGCTCCTGAAGAAACGAACAGAGCTTTTGCAAAGGCTGTTGCTAACTGCTGTCAAAAGTTTTCCTCTTAATCATTTACAGCCTGACCCCAAACTCACTGCAGTTCATAGAAAGAGCTCCATTGACTGTTTAGGCTTTCATATGGATGAAAGCCCTAATTTTCAAATGGGGCTGCTATTAAAAAAAGGGGAGAAAACAAACTTGTCCTTTATTTATGCACCTAAGGATGGTTTTGAGTCCTGGTCATTAACACCTGTTTTGACAAAACCCATGCAGGATTTCAGACCAGCTGGACTTGTTCTGGGGCAGGGGAAGTTCTTAATAAGTTTTAAGCTTATTACAGTACAACTTGGAAGTATCTGGGGTGTATTATGCGCACAAACCCACCAGGAATTGAAGATTTTTCTGCTGATAGCTGATTTTTACCAGCAACTACCAGCTCTAGCAACCTCTTGTGCTGACTGACCCCTTGGTCCTTCCATCTGGGGCAGGCAGAGACCGTCCAACCCCAAATCTGTTTCATGTATTTTGTCCTCTTAACTTACTGAACAGAATTCATTTAAAGCAGCCTTAAAATACTGATTATTCTAATTCATCCATAGAAGGAGTGAGGCTAATGAAACAACTCACTTCAAATGCCCTGGAGGTATCTTTGATAAGATACCTGCCAGCACACAGTCATCAGCAGTTTGTTCTCAACCTACTGCAGTGAGAAGCACAATGCAATCACGAGAAGGGAAATCCATCACCAGCAAGACAAATAAGGAAACCAGCAGGACAATGTTAATATGGACACTAACCATCCATTAGGAGCAAACAACTCCCCTAGCACTAAAAGTGAAAATGTTACACTGTTATTTTGTTTTATATTAAGCTGATTTTTTAGCGGTGGGAAGAAAATTAAGATCTTCCCATGTGAAACTGGAAGTGTCGGTCTCCTAATAAATAAGCTGGGTTACGAATATTGGCAGCGATCTGCTTGCCCCCCTGGCCCCAGCACCACAAGCACTTCTGAAGCTGCTGGGGGCTTGGACACCACCAGCAAAAATACAGCAAGCAAGTAACAACCTGGCACATGCTGACACAGGATTTCCTCTAATGGTTTTCCTCTGAGCCTACCCTTTGATTTTCCTCAGAAACCCATCCAAATCCTCCTGTCTCAGCCCTCAGCTCACATACACAGCAGAGGGAGCTAAGCCACCAGAAAATAAAAAATCCTCCTCTCCTCGTCACTGAGAAATGGGGTATAACTTGGTCAGCTCTCTGCCCTAACACTCTTGATTATTCAGTATTGAAGCTCCCCTGTGGTGAGGTCCTCTCTTCCAGCCCAAATCCCTCATAAAGACACAGCTGATGAGCAGGAGCGCATATGCAGTGCTTCTGACTGCACCTCTGGGATTTTGTCATTTTTCAGGGATATTTTTTAAAAGGAATTTTTTTTTCTACTATTTCCCTTTTACTAGCATGTTTTGTTCTACATATCAGATATAAATCCTGATATTTTAAGGCACTACAGCAACATTCAAAACTTTTCCTTTCTGTGCTCAGCCTAACCCAACTCCAGATTTCCATTATCTGCCAACAAGCCATGGGGCTCAGCTGTGAACCTGTCCTCAGTTGGTGCTGACCTCAACCCTACCCTGGCCTTGGCCAGTCCTCTGAGAAAAGAGGATTTCACATCATAAACCCACAATTACTTCTCACAGTAGTGACATTGCTTGCAATCTCCCCAAAACTGAGGGAACGTGGAAACATAACTTCCATCTCTGAGGCACTGGTACTCACAGGGCAGGACAATTTGTAGGACAGCCTTATTACTGCTGCACTGAGTCACAAGAAACTGCTGAATAATCTTGCAGCCATGGAAAAATGGACAGTGAAGTGGCAGGTTAAATTTAAGACAGGTAACTACAAAGCAGTATATGGGGGTCGGGGTGGTGGAAATCCCATCAGTTAAAAACTCAGCATCTGTCTTAGATGGCCACACCAATTCCTGAGTTGAATATCCTCTCTTTAACTCAGCACAGCACTTTCTGGAAGAGTCAGGCTCATTTAAATAAGAAGGCTTCAGCCTTATGATAATTATGACACACAGAAGGTATAACTCTCTATTCTCACCACCATTTCTACCACCACCAAATCCACTGTTGTTCAGTAGGTGAGTCGTTTATATCTGAGCCTGGCTGAATGTCCCCATCAGGAGTCAGCTGTGACGTCCAAAAAGAGGACCTAAATCCAGTCTGAAGAGCCATGTGCTTAAAAAGGCTTATGGAAGCACACCTTGAGTGCCCCTTCTCACCCTGCATTGCCCAAGTGGTGCTGGCCTCTGCATATGCACCTGTATGAGGACCTCCACCCCAAAGGCCACCCTACACCAGGACAGCACCTTGTCATGACTTGTCATGATTAAGAAACAACGTTTAATTACTCATACACTATTTCAGACAAAGATGCTTTTGTGTCAGAATATTTTGGGATGATGAGTTTTTCTTTGCTAGTGTGAGAATAAACATCCTGCCTTTTCCACCTCCATCTCTTAAATTTCAATTCACAAAGCATCATGGAATCATAGAATGGTTTGAGTTAGAAGGGACCTCTAAAGGTCATCTAGTCCAACCCCCTCCTGCAATAAGCAGGGACACCTTCAGCCAGATCAGGTTGCTCAGACTCCCATCCAACCTGACCTTGAATGTTTCTAGGGATGGGACATCTACCACCTCTGGGCAAGCTGTTCCATCCAGTGTTTCACCACCCTCATCATAAAAAATTCTTTCCTTGTATCTAGTCTAAGTCTACCCTCCTTTAGTTTAAAACCACTACCTCTTGTCCTATGGCTACAGGTCCCACAAAAAAGTCTGTCCCCATCTTTCCTATAGGCCCCCTTTAAGTACTGAAAGGCCGCAATCAGGTCTCCCCGCAGCCTTCTCTTCTCCAGGCTGAACAACCCCAACTCTCCCAGCCTGTCCTCATAGAAGAGGGGCTCCAGCCCTTGGATCATTTTTGTGGCCCTCCTCTAGACCTACTCCAACAAGAAGTTCCCAGGGTCCCTTTTTAAAAACGGGTGCCACAGGGATGCAATAAGGAGTTTTAAACAATAAGGACTATTAATCATTCTTCAGCTCTAAAATACCATTCAAGGACTAAACAATGTAGTCCTGATGTGGCAGGGAAAAAACCACAGGACTTCCACAATTTACAGGCAAGGGAACTGAATCACAGAAATTGTGCAATTTTATCCTGAGAAACTTTAGTCTTGCCCTTACAGATCTTGAGTTTGAACACACTTTGCTATAAATATAACAACACTACCACACACTCCTATTAGAGGCCAGAAGTACTTAGACTCCCAAGCCCCCAAAACAGCCAAGTCACTGAACACATCAGATGCTTTAAAAGACCTATATTTTTAGATTTACAGACATCTGCTAGAGAAGGTACTCAGCTGTGTCCAGTAGGTGTCATTTTTGTCCACTCTTGCTTTCTTTACTTAAGGTTAATGAGAGTAGCAAGAAGGCATTTCCCTTGGAAAGTCAGAAGTACCCTTGCTTTCCTATGGAAATATATAATATTTGGGAGAGGAAACTATGGCATGTGCAGAAGTGACTGCAGGGTTTGACCAGAAATCTCTCCAGACTGAACAGGAATACTTGGGATCAGTTTGGTGCCTGGTCATTTCTGGACTGAACTAAAGACCTGGGCAGGCAGGTCCAGATTTTGCTCAAAGCCCAGTTCTGCAGGGTTTGGCACTCTGAAACAAGGACTCTCCTCCCGTGATCCTGTTCTTTCCACCTCTACATATCCTCAGCCACATTAAGTCACAGCAAACTGTCTTGGTACCTTCCCCTGAACTGCTGGAGACATGAGACACACAGTCCACCCATGGGCACTTCTGGTGAACAATACCTTACATCCTCCCCCCGCTACACAGAAAACCAGAAAGCACTGAAAGATAAACTTCCAGAGAGGGAAGTTAGGCCATGGCTCCTGGGATCAGAGTGAAACTGGCCAGGGATGGTTTCCTGTCTGGCAAATAAGCCATTTCTGCATTGCGCAAACCTCTGGAGCAGGACAGCAAGCACCTGCACAAGCCCACACTACGTCAACAGCCCTCAGAATCAAAATCTGGCATGTCTCACTGTGGCCAAGTGTAAGACATTTTATTAATTTTATGGAATTTTTATTAGTTTTTATTAATTATTCCCTTTGTCCCAGTACAGGGAACTTCCACCCCACAGGAGAGGGAGCTGAAGGAAACCTATGGTTCCCCAGGGACAGTTTAACAGAGCAAAGCCTGACATCGCTTGCCACCAAAATGCTTTAGGCTGAGAGACTGTGCTTTGGTTTGAGGTGCTGGAGCTCCAGCCAGCCATGAGTTTCCTTTTGCCAGTTTGGCTGATGTGGTGGTAACCTCTGCCAGAGGGACATGGCAGTGGGCAGAGCAGGCCTTGCTGCTCCCTGATCCCGAGCCCAGAGGGCCATGAGGGAGAAGATACACAGACACGTGCTAATGGACACCCACACGGACGAGAACTCCTCACTGATTTCCCACAGGGCTCGCAGGTGGCACGGAGCACAGCTGCAGCCAGCTGTGCAGGTGCCAGGGGAGCTGCACCCATTTGCTTCACGTGGGCAGCTGGGGCCAGAGCTGGGGGCTTGGTTGTCACGTAGTGACACAGGTGCCATGGATGTCCCCCCTCTCAGTCCCTGGCCTGTTTTGAAAAGCACAGATATGGGAAACTTCACCCTGCTGCTGTACATCCACAATGACCCAAGAAGGACATTTTGCATTCACCATCCTTCCTACCCAGCACTCTGGTGAAGTAAGAAAATTCATCCCTAACCGACTGAGCTGCAGACTACAACCACACATCTAAAATTTCCACTCGGGCACCTTCATGACATTTAAGTGGAAATTGCAGCAGCGCTGCTTTCATGCAAAACAGAAACAGCCCCGCCCCCAGCTGTCTCCAGCTCCTCTACAAAGATATGACATCAGAAGCAAAAATTTCATTTGATATTCCCAAATAACTGAAATTATTCTTGTTATTAAAGACTACCTGACTAAAGTGAACCCCCTTTTCCATGAACCCACATTAGCTGTGAGCCATCAGTGCCATCAGGACCAGACTCCAGAGTGGGACATGCAAACCACAAATGCACGGGGCTGCCCCCAGCCCTGCCTCAGCACACCTGGGGACTGCAGTCTAGAGACTTGGGGAGCAATCAGAAAATATCATTTTGATAGACTTAACTAGTTTCTCTGGCCAATAACTAGCCCTAAACACATCATTCTATTATAAAATCAGTTTTTCACACTCCAAATAATTAGAGGCTGTTGTTGCTTCTTTCTTCTCTTGCACAGATAACTTGCAGCTGTTTGCAGACAGCTGATACGAATTTTTGGTCGCCTCTCTAATAGCATAGTATTGTGCCTGCCTCCAAACTGGAGGAATTTATGCTACAGTGTGAATTTCAAACATGTAATACAAATTATATATTGGGAAATATTTCTGTGCATGGGTGAGCTGTGTCTGAAGGCCGCACAGCCACACTGGAACTCAGTTTTCCAGGGTGGGATCCACCCCCTCAAGTTGTGTTACCCAGACTCCAAGAAATGTGCTAAATTTCGGAGGGAACCTGCTGCTTTCTGGTTACTGGCTCATAGGCCCTCTCTTCCAGAGTGCTGTTTTTCTTGGTAATGGCCATTAAGTGAAAGCATGGGCCCTGAGGCAGGGATCTCACCTTCAGATGGTGATTACTTCTTCCAACCAGCCAGCAACGATAAAGCAAGATAAGTGGCACTTAGAAAAATCCAGGTAAATGCCAAGTGCTCCTTTTCCACAGCTCTTTCAGTCAGATAAACTCCAGTCAGCCACACAGAGGAAGGTCTTCTTAATCAGACAATATTGATCTTTGATTACACCACATAATAACCAGGGCAAAATAACTGCTCAGCCCACTTTGCCCAAAGGCATCTGTAGCTGGTCAGAGGAAACAGCTTTATCACCACAATCAGCCAGGGCTGAACTACAAGGTGAAGAAAACCTCAGACATCAACAACCACATTTAAATCAAAAAGATACCAGCAATAAGAAAACTTCAAGGTGACGTCTGAGGTTTTTCACAAGATTATAAATAGAAAAGATTAGTGTACTAGGCTCTGGGGACCTTTCAATATATGTAGTTACAGAAGCGTGACAAAAACAGGGTGACCGATTTCAGTGTGCTTTGAAGCAGGGACTTTTTCAGGATTAAGCCTTTCAACCAGCAAGCAGTGTCTGAAAGGCTTGTCACAGAGTTCAAGAATCTAGATATTTATTTTCTCCCAGCCTTGATAGAGTGTGCTTTTTTGTGGTTTTTTGAATCGGTAACTTAGGGTTTGTTTTGTAAAAGGAGGATGGCAGGATACGTGACCTGAGCAAAGCTGGATAATGGATGGGAATTTCACCCGGCCGAGAGCTGCTTCAGCAGATGAGTCACTGCTCTGCTGGGTGACTGCTGGGTGACGTGCCCGCTCATGCGGAGCGATAAATTAACCCTCTGTGGAAACGACGCAACACCCATTTTCTAGAAGGTTTCACGGTCTCCCGTGAAATTTGCAGAATTATCTCCTGCAAAGCCTTCATTTTCACGGGATTTTCTGAATGCTCAGGCTTTGGTTTCCATGAGTTTTCCTCTCTGCAGAACTGCTCTGTGTTTCCAGTCCAAGAGCACCAAAACAGTCATTTTCCAGGAATTTGCCTGGGAAAAGCTTCCGTAACAGCTTCCCGCGCTGAGCTCCAGGCATCACACGCAGGTTTTGCTTTATCAGCTGTAAGACAGTAAGAGGCCATTCAGGTTTTGAGGTTCCTGTTACTGCTTTTGTGGCCACTTGTCCCCATCACATGGAAATGTCATACTTTTATCCTTTGCCCTCTCCTGTATTTTCCTCTTCATTCCTTGCCCTGTCCTCCTTCATCCCAAAGCAGCTTCAGAGGCTCTGGAAACTTCAAAACTTCCCACTCCCCCCACACTGCCCCCTTCTTCCATTGCATCTTTTGCACCCGAGTCCCCAGCACATCTAGACGGGCAGTTTAGCACTGGAGATGCAGCATGGAATGATCATGGGTCTCTCAGGATTGGAAAAATATCCTAGTGAGCACCTGTTCTCCATTTCTTCTGAGAGCTGGAAAGGCGTTTTGGAGGGCTGTGCTCAAACAAAAGAGACCTTGCCTCCCTTCTTCCCTTTGGAGACTATATTAAGGTGTCTAAACAAAGGCTGTGTTTGGAAACTTGTGGCATAGCCATCACATCTGTCTGTGCAAAGTCTGGGCATCTTCCTCTGAAAATCAAGTTGGTTTCTGTCTCTTGTTCATTCCCCTTTTTTTAAATAAACCTTTTTATGTAGGCATGACTGATCATTATTCTGGCCTCACTAATACAAGGAAGGAAATTGGTAAAATGAGGACAAAACAAGTATTTTAAAGCAGTTTTCAAAGTACTTTTTACTCTGGCAATGCCTTTGCTGCCATGGATAAAACCCTTGAACAGGGTATCCACAATCATGAGGGTGTCTTCTTCAAACACAGGGTCAAACTTGGACCATGTGTCACTTCAGGTCCTCTTTGAGCAAACCTGATTATCAGGCTTTTCAGGCCACCTCAGTGAGCGATTAAATGAAATTCTGCCAAGAGCTGTCATCTGCCGGCTCCCTCATGCTGGGGCACAGCACAAACATTTTTTTCAGATACCTGACCTGTCCAATAATGCAAAATGCTGAGGTTTAACAAGGTGGTATACAAATATGTCTTCTTCCAAAAAAGAAAAAAAAAAAGATAAAAGAAAATAAAAAGACCAAGAGAAAAGTAAGAAAGAAGGGAGAAAAGAAGAAGAACAGAAGAAATCGAGCCAGCCAGCCCTCTAGTGAAGCCTGTTCATTGGGAGCTCATGAAACTGCAACACAGAGAGTCTGGCACCACTGAGAGTTCCTGTGATTATTTCACTTTCCTGTGGGTCAGAAACTTTCACCAACACATGGTGGGTGGCAGAAGCCACCGCAGAGAGGGGATCCGCTTCTCTGAGTAAGCGGCAGTGGGTAGCACCCACTCCTCCAGGCACGCACCCACACAAGACATGGAGCAGGGGTAGCACCTTTGCATCTTCAATCCGGTACCCATCGTCCCTAAAGTTAGGGTGTGGATTTCAGGGCTCTCCAAGCTAAGCCAGCGGCAGAGGAGGAGGAGATGTTGCAAGAGGGGCAGGTCCCTGCCTGTGCTGCTGTGGTCATGCAGGTGACCCACCGAGGCAGCCCTTCAAGGACACACAGCAATATTTTAAGCAAAGAGGCCATTATTAAGGGAAGCGGTAGCATTCAACTCATGTAAGTGTTAAACTGGGTAACTGGGATTGTTAAATTGAGGCAGCAGACAGGAAGATGGTGTATCCCATCCCCTGCTTATGCATGCTTGTCCCAGTGCCATGAACCTGGCTCAGTCCCCAGCTCTGGGGGCCCTAGAAAAGAACTTAGGGAACAGGTACAACTATTTATCTGAGGATTGGCTCCTTCCCTGGGTGGCCTCTCCTTCCATCTTTGTCTTCTGCACCAATGGCTTGAAAAACAGCAACAACTACCATACAGCTTTTCTAGAATGCCTGTCAAAGGTGTAAAGGAAAGAGAAAATATTAGCTATTGGGGATTTCCACTGAGGGGCTGTGGTTAAGCTAAACCTCCATGACACAATGGAGACTAGAAAGGATCAACGTTAAGCAAAGATTGACCTTCCAGCACGCTATCTAGCAATTTAATCATGAGCAGAGCATCTGACCACATAACAAGTGGCTACTTCTCTATTCTCTACAGGAGGGAGAGAGGCAAATATATTAATTCCCATACGGGTTCCTTGGAGGATTTTTGGCTTTTCCCCTTTATTTTCCCAGTTTTTACATTTTCAGTCTCTCTGAGAACATAGTGTAATGGTTTTAGTTGAGTGCAGCTTTCCCCACGATCCTGTTCATCACTATGTTTTATCACCTTGGAACAAGTAAAAATCATCACTGCTCTAAAATGCCTAAACTTTATGCTTTGAAAAGGACCCCTTCTCCCTGTACCTAGCATTGCCAACATCTGCAATACCCTGGGCTAGTCTACACCTAGATGCAAGGATTCCTGATAATTCTCTGATTGCAACAACCAGAGAAACACTATGAAAATGGATTGTGGAGAGGCCTCTTAGCCTGCTGTCTATACCAGAGATTACTGAACTGTGTGGAAACATCAACTACGGCTAAAGCAAAGAGGTGTGAAGACAGACAGATTTAAATTGTGCTGGCTATTGGCTGAAGGACATTTTAAACATGCAGCTTGAAGTTGCTCTATTTCCTCTGCTTCAGTAAATAGAAGATGCGTATAGCCTGTAATTACATAGACAAGTTTTGATGACTGCTTCCTCTTTTCATAAAGGTTTTTCTCAGTTTTATTCTTAAACAGACTCTCCCATCAGCTGATTGTCTATGCCGATAGGCATAAATTAAAAAGACAACCAGACATCCTTAGAGACACAACAGACTTGCCCTAGGTTCCTCTCTGTAAATGTGCCTCATCATTCCTGGACTTCTGAAGTTTACTGCAGTTATCTCGCTCACGTGCTTTGCAAATAATCCAAATAAAGAATGAGTCAGATTGGCAGAGCTAGCAGAAAAACAATTAGATCATGACTTAGAGCTATGATAACTAGCCTGCAGGTTGGCAACTCCTGTGCAGCGTTTAGCCACACTGCCAAAGAATAGTGTCCAAGTCAAAATAGTTCAGAAGAATACTTATTCCTGTAGGATTAAATATAATTAGTTATATATATTTATATCTAATAATCTTATATTAATTAAATTTACATTTAAAGATAAGTAACTATATTTCATATGTAGCCTTCAAAAGTATCTTCTGAATGACGAAGTCCTTATTCTTGTAGATTGCCAGAAACTTGTAGAATAAAAGAAGGAAAAGATTACTTCATGCCCATCTGTTTTCAGTAGTCCAAGCACCTTCTTTCTCAGGTGTCCCATAGCCACCATCACACGCACGTGCCAGAGCTGACCCTGTCTGGCAATGCTTAATGTGCTACGCTGATTCTCCCTCATGCTCAGAGTGTGGGATGAAATACTTTACAACCACAGGAGAAAAAAAAAAAATCCCACTATCCCAGAGAACTCAGTGACTTTGATCCTCCACTCCAGTAACATTCCTGCCAAATACTCCCCGACTCACACTGAGAATTTCGCTCCATCGCATTTGCCACTGGGTGTGACCATGCACTGATTATTGGTGGGGATGGAAGAGCAGCCAGATGCATCCAGCTGGAATGACCTTAGCTATGAAGAGAAGAAGCATGAGAAAATCTCTCTCTTCATGGTCGAGCGCACAGCGCTGCTTCAGCAGCAGCCTGCCTTGAGCGCTCCTTCCAAAAAGCTCTGCTCTGCACCATGCCTTAGCAGCAAACTCCAGGGTGCGTAAAGGAGAAGTAAATAGAGGAAAAGAAATAGCAGGTAGAAAATATCTGTATGTACTGCAACCTTTACAAGTTCTGCTCTCTTATGAAACCTCTCCTTCTCTTTGCCCTGCAAACAGCACACCATGTTCTGCTCCTGGGAGAAGTGTGTAACCACCAAGGCCTCCATTATCATGGGGGGTCACAGAATGAGCTCCATTTCCTGGCTGCCAACTGCTTGATTTCTCAATTTGCATTTTTGTTCCCATGCATGTAGAAGCTGGGTTTACAGCTCGTTGGATTTGGAAGGTCCTGTTCTGTTGGGAGGATATTAAAAGTAACTGAAAAAACAAAATATTCATGTTAGAATGAATATAGGAAATCACAGTTAAGGACGTTTGCAATCTTTCTCTAGTAACAAATCCCCCAAATATACTAATGAAGGAGAACTACTACTGTTGCTTCAGTGTTAGAAGGGAGGCTGTGACTTACAGGTTTTCGGCTTACGGGTCACTTTGCCTATATATCTGTGAAAAAATGTGATCTTCCTTTAACCTCTCATAAATATCAAGTGAAATGTATTATTCTGGCAATTGCTCTAATTACATGTATACCTCACATTTCCAACTATTTTATTATACATTACCTATGTAAATTAATAGTGTAATTCGATCACACATTAATAAAGTTAATAATAATGCCAATCCAGTATCATGAATCAATAACCCTCGTCTCAAATAGCTTACAATCTAGGACAAATAGAGTACAACAACAACAAAATAAAAAAGAATAGTATGGTTACTTTTCACCAAGCCTGCTTAATTTCTGTTTTTTTTCTTTAACTTGATGTGGTTGGTTGGTAGGACATCATTCAGAAGGAAGAGACAAACAGTTGTTCCAAACCCAGAAGCATCACAATTTCACAATTAAAAAAAATAAAAAGTGGAAGAAGGGAAATCTGGGGACAAGGAAACAAATAAAATCAGAAATAGGCATTGCAAAGAATATCATGGACAGATACAATGATTATCAGAGTTGCCAATACTAGATTCAGTGCATTGCCTATTGTGCATGCTTTGCCATTTGGGAGATGAATTCCTAAATACAGATTCTAGAGAGTGTCCCTCATCCCTTGGAGGTTTCCTAGAACTGAAGGTCCAACACGTCATTGACTGGCTGCCCTTGTGACTTTGTTTTCCCACGTAGGGTAGCAAGAATTTTCTTAACTGAGGTTTTTAAAAGCCTGACAAGGTGTTTTACTTGTTTTTGCGGGTGCTGTCATTCTCTGCTTTTTGGCAATTGCTGAGCTACCACAAAAAAGGTGGTTTTCATAGTGATTCAGCCCTGAGCCAAAACTGAAAGTTCACTTTGTTTATTTTCACTAAGCATCTGTGGGCTTCCCTGGTCCAAGACTTCTGGGTTTTTAGACCTGACACTATCACTGCCAGATTTATTGCCCAAACACAGAATTCTGTGAGTCTGTGAACTCTTGGGCTGGAGACCCAGATGCCACCATTGCTAGATATATGGTGACTTCTGCTTGATGGGGCCTCTCCTGGGGAGTGGGAACCTGAAGCTCAGGGGTGCAATGATTGCACCAACATCTCTGAGGCCAACTGGTCCCACAGTCTATGCCCCTGTGTGACTTCCTCAGCCTGAGCGATGAGAGGTGGGAACCTTCATCACCAGCTTGAAGAGCAGGAGGTGGTGGTGGTACCATCAGGTCTCCAGAGAAACTGGAGAACCAACAAGGCAAGGCCTGGGGCTGCAAGGGAAGCAGCTTCATGCTGGTAATCCCTTCCCAGCCTAGGGAAGGTCCTAGCACCTATAGCCACCAGGGACACCCCAGGGGGGTCAATTCCCGCAGGGTCACCAAGATCACCCTAGTGCATCATATCCCATGAGGTGACCATGGGACCATGTGACCATCAGCTGAGGGGGTCACATGCCATAGGATCGTAAGGGACATCCCAAAGGTGGGGGGCTCCCATCGCATGGAGTCACCATGGTCACCCCAAGAGGGTCACATCCCATGGGGTCACCAGGGACACTCCAGTAATCACAGGGTCTTCAGGGATGCCTGAGGCAGGGGAGACAGCCAGCCAGATACTCTACTCCGAGCAGGAGGTGAACCCCACCAGTGTCGTGCAGACCACCAGCGCCCAAGGCATCCCTGCAGGGCTGGGTGGGGGCTCCTGGACCAGCCTGGTCCAGGTGCCCCACAGAGGCAGCTGCTAGCTTTCTCCTCATCCCTGCCATGCTCAGTGGGACCCTATAGCCCTCCTGGCATGGGACATCCCACCCTGGGCCTGCTGGCTGGTACACCTCCTGGGGCACCTGCTCCTTGGGACACCCTCTGAGCGCTGAGGAGGCACAATCAGAGCATCTCGCTCTGCCAGCCCTGCCTGCAGCACTTGAGGTCCAGACAGGGAAAGCAGCCATCACACCTAACCAGCAAACCACCACACGGGCTCTTGACTAATTTGCCAGCGTCCTGTTGACTTCATGTTGCAAATCTGCCCCTGGCATCCCCCAGAGCTTCAGGGCAGCGGGCAGTGGCTGTCCTAGGAGACTCCTCCACTGCTCGCCCATTCTCCAGCCCTTTCAGAGGTCCTCTGTCACCTCCTCAGCACAGCGCTCCCCTTGCCTCTCCCTGCCTGCCACCATGCTCTGCCATAACCGCAGCCACAGCCTGGTCACACCTGCCATGCCCTGCCAGAGTTCTGCCACCACCTGACAGTTAAATTGCGTTGTGTTAAAAATAACAACAAAAAGCCAACCCCCACCCTGGCTTCCTGTGTCTTTGCAGATTGGGAGCTCCCTGTAGATTCACAGCCCACGTGCCGCACCCCCCCCCCCCCCAAAAGCTCACCCCCCCCCCCCTTTGCGGGCTCTGGAAAAAGC
>NW_009267230.1:2271734-2279063 GCF_000687185.1 Egretta garzetta
CTCACCGCCCATTGCAGGATGATGAAATAGGGAGGGAGGATGGCATCATGACCACAAAGTATGATGCAACCCAAGATGCTGCCTCAAGAAGTCAAGTCCTACTCCTGCCTCTGATATGCAGCCCCCACACTTCCTCACCGTGACTCCTCCTCTGCTTCCTCCCCCTGGGGCATCCTCACTCTTCTGCTCCCCTCCATCACACGTGGAGCAGGTGGGGTTGGTGGCAGCCCTGCCCAGGGGCACGGGGCATGCACACAGCACCCAGGCCCCTGGGGGAGGCAGGGAGCAGCTGACACCAGGACCTTCCCAAAGCACAGAGGGCCCAGAGACAAGAAACAGGCTGTAAAGTACAAAAAATACTTTGTTGTTGTAAAGTGCAAACCCCTTTTTCCTGTTTCCCCTATTTACTTCTCCTTTATACCCCTTGGAGTCAGCTGGTGCATCTGCAGAGAGATCTCTGGTGAGGAAGAACACGGTGTCCTAACCCTCGAAGGGAGACTTCTTATTTCTGTCTTTTTTGTTTGCATTCTTAATGCCAAAGGTTACGCCAAGCAGCTTTCCCTCTCCCACCAGTAACCAACACCCCACAGCGGCACACCCATGGCCAAAACTGTGTGTGCTGAGTCGGGAGGGGGGAGACAGGACACACGTGACTGTGGGTGTGTGGGAGAAGCTTGTCCCCATGTTCAGAGCCAGCATGGACATCAAACAAGTCCAGCTTTGTGCTGGTTTTGCTTTCCCTGATGTCACCTGGAAACACAGCAGATTCCCGAATATGGTGTTCATTTAGCAAAGGGGGGATTATGAGCTGGTGGTGCTATGTGGAGCTGCTCCCCATAGCACGGCTCCCCTAAAGTCAAGAAGGGGACGGATCCAGCCCTTAGGCCAGCATGGTAATAGACAGGCACTCAGGGAGGACTCCACTCCTCTCTGCACCTGACCACCCTGTCCCACCACTTCCAGCATGTCCTCCTCTTCTCTACGAGCTGCCCACAACTACCACGAAAGCACTGACAGCCCAAAGGGAGCACTTTTTGGCAGGCAGGGACAAGCCTCCTTCCATTTCTGTGCAAGGTCATTGCCACTGATGCATTTCTTCTTGCAGGCCTTCGTGCCTGAAGCTCCTGTCGGTGTATCTGCAGAGCAGCTGTAGGGGACTTTCCATCTCCAGGGCAGCTCTTCGTTTTTTCTCCCATTTAGAACGAGCAGCAAGTCACACCCTCCCCCCATCTCTGTATGTTTCTGCAAAAGAAAAATAAAACGAAAAAGGAAATGAGCTCATTTCAGCGAGGTCTGAGGCAAAGCTTTAATGTGAAACTACCTGACAACACAGGATGCCGTCAGCCCTTTCGTACCAAGCCTGTTGTCGGTCGAGCAATGAGTCAAGTGGTGCCTCTGCCTTCACAGTTTGTGGCCACTCTGCCAGCTTTCACCAAGACACAGTTTCAGTCTGCCCCACTTCAGCACAGCCTCCATAGGCACCCTTTGTCCGGAGAGTCAGGGCATGTAGCAGGTTTCACACTGCCACAATGCAGCGTGCAGATCCTGCAATGGAAATGGTACAGCCTCCCCCAGTGATGCTCTGGTGGCTGGAGACTGCCAGTACTCACCAGAGCACCCCAAAATGGGTTTATCTTGGCAGGCTGTGCATGTGTGGGGTAAGGGTACAGCCTGCTCCCATGCTCCTGCCAGCTCCTGAGGTCTGGGCTGTGATAATCTATCCACAATATAGTTTCATATTTTGTGCCTTTTTTTCCTAAGTGGACATTGTGAAATGAAACTCAAATCATATTATCCTTATTTTCTTGTTACAGCTAAGACATGGCCCCAGGATCCCCTATCAAACACACCTAGTTTCTTATTCATACAAATCACTGATGATTCAAATTGTAGAGGTCTGCCTTTTCCAAATGTAGAGGTCTAATCTTCATAAAGCTGTGTGAATAAAGCAGTTAAACCCTAAAAATTTCAAAGGAGAAGGCTACTGTGCCCCACCTTGGTTCAGTCCCACTTTCTGTTATTAATTCTGTTCGCCTTTCGCCCTGTGTTCCATCTGCTTGCTAAATTCAATCTTGCCCGAAGTTAAATCTGCTTTGTGGGATTTAGGAGGACTAAGTGATTCTTTTCCCAATTGGAGATTATGCAAACAAGGCACTTCCAAAACCCAGCACAGAGAAAATATTATTCAGAATAGTCTGAAAATCTTCCCACCATGCAAAATAGCTCCTGTCCCAACCAAAGAGCACTGGAGGAGTACAGGCGAGACACTGCAGCACTGAGGACTGACTCGGTGCCAGACTAAGAATCCCAGGTCGCCATGCCAGTGTCCAGCAAAGCTCCTTTGGATTCTTTAATTCTCCCATTAGACTTCAGTGATAGGTAGCAAGTCACTGATAATGAGCATGGGTTACCAGATTGCTGGCTCAGCTGCAAGGCACCGGCATGTCAGGATAGTGCCAAGTGTCTCACACATGGGATTTCCCTGGTGGTTTTTTTTTCAATCCCACACCTGCTGCATTGACTACACACAAAAATTATGACAGAGTGCAGAGGAGGCATAGGGAACAGGGGAAATAGGAGGTTGCCAGAGCCTGAAAAAGATCTGGCAGACCAGCAAACACTGAAGAATTCCAGAAATGAAGCACATTCAAATTCTCAACAAAGATAGCAAGACAGAAAATAGCCATAGTCACCATCCAAGGAAGGACTTCTGCAAAAACCCAGCAATGATGGTGCAGCTGTGCTAACACTATGCTTGGCGTTTGCAAAGACACCTACACACAGAGAGGAGAACTCTTCAGCAAGTGCTCCACCAGCCTGATAAAGAGTGATCAACACCAATGCCTACTTCACTAATGCCTAATTTTTCGGGATAGCAGTTGCAAAGACAGACCTCTATGAGGATGTTGTCATCTTCACGAGTGCTAAAACCCACTTAACAAACAACCTAGTAAATTTTGCTTGTTCTTTTGTCCTTTTCGGCTCTTTAGAAAGCTTTTTGGTGACTACCAATGGGCTGAATCAGGAACGACCTCACAAGGAGCCACCTGCAGTGTCTTCGCTTTCTGCTTTCACAGAAAATTCATCTCACCAGATTATCTGCCCTGGCTAATTCAGAATTGACTGCATAACAACCTCTGACCATGAAAATTCAGTCAATTAAGTTTCCTCACAGTTACTCCTTGAGCAAAGAGCATGCAGTTGATATAAACTCGCTTCCACTTCAGCGATATCACGGAGGGGCTCTGCTGTCCAACCCCATCCTCAACAAAATGTTATTGGTCTCAGTAGGAAAACTGCTTTACCCAGCCTGGCTTTGGTGGGCACCAGATCAGGTACACGTGAGTCATCTTTCAGAAGCATTTTGGAGGTAATTAATTAATGCCGCCTGCTTGGCACGCAGGTGGTCGCAGAGGAAAAGATGGGTGTTCATCCCCTCCGCCAGTGACAGGGCACCGTGATATATGAACAAGCCACGCCAAGTTCACCTTTGCTAAGAAAATTAGATGTTTAAGTTTTCAAGGGAAGCAGGCGAGAGAGAACAGCATTAGGGAGAATGAGTAGTAGGGCCACTAGGTAATATTTAAACAGTAGATAAGACCTGTGCAAGTGAGGGTTACATCTGAGCAGTGGGCAGGCAGGTCTCCTTAGTTCCTTTTCTTGTCTGGTGCTGGATCACACCGGCAACTAAAGTCGAATTAGCTGGAGTATTTAACTTAACTACCTAAATCTGCATTAACCTCTTCCCTCTTGGAGGTGTTGGCAGCGCACAAGCAGCTGCTGGAGGCCAAAGCTTTGCTGCAGTTGCCACCAGAAAATTGCTAACACAGAACAAAGCCATTTCCTTGAAAAGTGAGGCTGAGATTAATGCTGACGGCTTGACGATTTATGAAGCTTTACTTGTATTGGTGAGAGAGATCCCTGGAGGAAAGGTGCCAGAGAAGAGCAAACAAGAGAGTTAGTGTGACTTAAGAAATGGAAAAAAACAAAAAAGGCTGCTGAGGCCATCATCACCCCTGCTCAGCGTGGCCACACCCTGCCGCGCTTTCCCGAAATGACCTTTGGTTTGTGCTCCTGACAATAGAGCTGAGTTTCCTACTTGGGTGCTGGGACTTACGAGGATCAACAGGAACTGCCGACTCTGCGGTCTGCAGGAACGGGAAAAGGGAGAAAGAGAAACAAACAGCTTCTCAGTTAACACAGGAGCTGTCAACACCAGGCAGCCTTGGGAAGACCAGAAGATGAACTCCAATAATGAAGCAGTACCAGAGACTTATTTTAAGATCTTATAGGGAGGCACAGAAACAGCCTGAAGCTGATTCAGCACAAATAACTTGAGTTCAGAGGAAAAACAGCCACTTTCCTTTCTCTCCTACTCTTGATTTCGTTTCTGCAACATTCGATTTCCTTTCAGCAAGCCTGCCCGCTGCTGTTACTCATACTGAGAGTCCATCACGTGTTGGCTTTCAATAACACGTTCCTGGTTAGACCGCATTGCCCAGGCACTGGCGAAGCCCTGGGCATGTTATCTCAAGACGATTCTCTCTTCTTGGCTGTGTAACTGTGCTAAAACTTAGATGGTGTTAAACAGAAATAAACTGGAAAGCTGCTCCAAGGGGATTGTGCTCCTTGGGCTGCTGCTCTGCTTCCCGCCGTGGCTGTGCCCACCGGGGGTCCCGTGGTCCTGCCTGGTGGAGCCATGGCAAGAAAGAGCTTTTGTGGCTGCTCCTGTAGAGCAGCTTCCCAGGGGCCTGTGCTTCCCACAGCTACACCGCTTTATTTAAGGGAACTGAAACAAAAAAACATCAGAGCTTGCTGGTGGCTTGAAACCACAATGGACTTTTTTTTGTTCTGCCCCTATTGTGCAATCCTATAATTGGCAGCAGCCCCGCCGTGTGCTGTTCCCGCCATAACGGACTGTGATTTGTCACACACCAGTAAGTCCCTCACACACCAATAAAAACCTGTGGGGAGGTGGGCCAGATCCAGAGCTGGTGCAAGTCAGCTCCCCTCTAAACAGTGGGGCTTCCTGCCTTACACCACTGCACTCAGATATATGGCTCTGACCACAGCGATGCAATGTGGGAGATGGGCACTTCAGATACTCCGGCTCACAGGCGTGTCTGTTAACCCATTTTGTACACTAAAGTCCCCCACTGTTCTTATTACCTTACCACTATTTTAAAATAAAAAAAAGAAAGTCAATGAATACCTGTGACTCTACTATCCCACTGGTTTGTGCCCAGCTGCCCCGATAGGAAAGCATCTCCTCTCCCACATATGCTCAAAAAAAGGGCCCATCTCTTTGTGTTGCTGCAGAGATACAGGGAGAAGTTGTCTTTAAAGATCATCCCCCTTTTGGGTGAGGAAGTACTGCTAAGCAGGACAGAATTGAGGTTCATTTCTTTTTGGCCTCACTGGAGGAACAGCCATTTAAATAATTTGCCCAAGTATTAAATCTGTCTCCGAATTCACGAAGAACAAGCCCCTGATCATCCTTGGTTCTGCCTAAACAAGCGAAATAAATGAGCAAAATAACACGCACGTGCCCAGTAGCGCAAGGGACTGGTGTGTCCCCCTTCCCTGTGGCCTGAGTTAGCGAGCACTCTCCCTGCATTTGGGACTGCTGAGCACTGGGGGCATGCAGGGGTTTTGGTAAGCACCCTGTCCCCCTGTGCTGGTGTCCTGGAGTGGCTGCTATGATTTATGGAGCATCCGTCAGGCTATGACTGTGATATGCAGCCCTAAGCATCTCTCAGGGTATGGCAGCTCTTCCTGGACAGGGCTGGGTTACAGACAGGGATGTTCACATAGCTGGAAAAAGACCCTAAACACATCAAGTCAAGCAAATAAGCCTATGTGCCATATAGGTTATACACCAAAGGACAAGAGATTAAGGCAATATCTTCTCAAAACCATCAGAAACTCCTCCAGGGCCAACCTAAACTGCTTTGACAGCAGGCCACAACCCGGCAGAGTGCACAGTGGGATGCTGACGGAGCCAGCGCCCAGCCACCCTCTTGGGAATGGCCGTGCAAAAGCAGGGTTTCCTAGGCAGGGAGAGAAATCCCAGCCCTGTTCCAGGTTTGCCATTGCTCCCAGGAAACACGCAAGACAAAGGGTTTCTGAGCTGAGCTGGTGAAATGTTTCTTCTAACAGACATCAAAGTCATCAGTGTTTTCAGACGCTTGACTTCAGAGCCTCCTATCCCACAGAAAGGAGCTGCCCAACAGCCCCTTGTGGGTCTGATCTCTTCCTTCTTGAAGCTGTGTTTTGAAGGAGGAGGTGGGCATTTACTGGCTTTCAGCCACAAATCAGTTCTTTGTTAAGTCTGGCCCATCTGTGCCTTCTTTACCTCAACCTGTTTTCATTTCCCTCTAAAAAAACAAAAGTCCATTCTACATGCTGCTGCACCAAATGCCAACTCTCCGAGAGATGGGAGGCAGATGAGCGACTCAATGTTACCACTGGCACCTCTCCCAACACGGTGCAACGATCACAAATTCCCCTCAGGGTGACTTTATAACCCCCACTCTTGTTTCTTTGCAAGACGCAATGCCGAAAATGTTTCTGACTGGTTTCCCTGTGGCTTGTTGGAGGCCAGCGCCACCGTCACCTCAAGTAATGGACCATGGCGCTCTGTCAGGAGCGCCTCCTGGCTAAGAACGAGCACACCCATCCCTCCATGTCTTCTTGCCCACCGTAAGCACACCCCATCCCTCTCCACCTCCTCCTGTTCCAGCACATCCCATCCCACCATTTTCTTTTGCCTCACAGCAGAGGCGACGACCCTGGGGTGGGGTGGTCCAAGCGGACCATCCCTCCACATCTTCTTGTCCACTGCATGCACATTTCATCCCACCATTTTCTTTTGCCTCACAGCAGAGGCGACGACCCTGGGGTGGGGTGGTCCAAGCAGACCATCCCTCCACATCTTCTTGTCCACTGCACGCACATTCCTCACAGCAGGGGCAACGGCCCTGGGGTCCTCCACATCTTCTTGCCCACTGCATGCACATTCATCCTGCCATTTTCTTTTGCCTCACAGCAGAGGCGACAACCCTGGGGTGGGGCGGTCCAAGTGGACCATCCCTCCACATCTTCTTGCCCACTGCATGCACATTCATCCTGCCATTTTCTTTTGCCTCACAGCAGAGGCGACAACCCTGGGGTGGGGCGGTCCAAGCGGACCATCCCTCCACATCTTCTTGCCCACTGCATGCACATTCATCCTGCCATTTTCTTTTGCCTCACAGCAGAGGCGACGACCCTGGGGTGGGGTGGTCCAAGCGGACCATCCCTCCACATCTTCTTGTCCACTGCACGCAC
>NW_009267230.1:2279475-2304069 GCF_000687185.1 Egretta garzetta
GGTAGACCCGCTGCTCGCAGAGTGCGCGCGCGTGTTCATATTGAGGGGAAAAAAAAAAATATTTACCATATTGTCAATATTTCATTAAAATTAAAAAATGCAGGGGGGGTGCAAGGGGGTGCAGGTGTCTGACGGCCGTGCGTGTGCCCTGCAGAGCGGGAGGCGGTGGTGGAGTGCGCCCTGCAGCTGCGGAGGATAGGTGACAAGTGGGACCTGCGGCAGAAGATCCTGAACCTCCTCACAAAGCTCTTCTGCCCCGAAACGTGAGCCCCCCGCCACCTCGGACGCGGCGTGCTGAAAAGGAGGGGAAGACCTTTGGCTTTGTGGATTTGGGACAAGAGACTTCACTGACAGCTGGGAGATGAAGGAAGCTCTTTGCGTTGTATTTTTGCTGCCTGCAGCCGCCGAAGGATGGCTGTCGCAACATGATTCTTTGAAGAATGTTGCAGCGATTATCAGCGTATGAATGCCAGGTGGGGGGAAAAAACCAAAGATATCGATGGGTAGAGCCCCTCGCCACACAGTGGGGAGACTTTGGGGCAAGACAGAACTTGCCCTTCAGCCTGGTCTGAGATGACTTCCTGGAGCCTGGTGTCCCCAGCCTCCCTCTGGTCCTCGTGTCCCACAGCTACCTCTTGCCCAGGAGCTCCGACCACCTTTGGGAAGGAACAAACAAACAAACAAAAAAAAACCAGCATCAGCATCTTGGAACAGGGGATCATATATCACAAGGCAAAAGCCAGGTGCTCGGTTTCTGACTGCTTTTGTTTTCTGAAGCATGGATTCTGCTGGACAGGGATCTGGTGGTGGGATTATTTAATTTGTTAAGTAAACCACTATCTTTATTGAAAGGTTATTTGTTACAGGATGTTGCTTTGTGGACTAAACATTAGAATTCTATGAATTAACGTGATGTTGCATAGTTCTAATCTAATTTATATAAAAATTTTGAGTATATATATCTAATATATATATAAAATATAAATATGTGCACCCCATGTGTATGTAATGAGTATTTCACAGAACTATTAATTGAATGCTACTTGTTAGGCTCAAAAAATAGGATGAAAAAATGTTGAAAACGTGACATAGAAATACATGATATTAACTAGAAGAGAGCATAATGTTTTCTGATAATGAAGGAAATCCTTCATGCAACACAGAGGGGAGCATACTTTGGTATAATATACAGGGGATATATATTACACAAATACAGATATTGAAGTATTTGGTGGAAGGATTCTTTCAACATTACAAAGAATTTCTGGAGAACAGTACAATACTGCTGTGTCTTTATAAGTAACAATATAACTCTTCAATAGAAGTAGATCTTAAAAGTTGAATCCAAGTTGAACCTCAAGTTTTCTTGATAATGTTATTTATTCAAAGAAAGCAACTACCTCTCTTTGAAGAAATAATATCGATAGAATTGAATGTTACAGTCAGTACAGGAAAATAGCCTTGGATTGATGAATGTTTAACTATACATACAAGTAAAGGTTCTTCCCTTGTACTTTATATCCATTTCATTTCATGGCAACCTCATTTCGGTTCCGGAATGATGAAGCTGCTGTATCACATCCAGTGGATGGTGATGTGTTATGCCTGTCTCACTGAGGGGTTATTACCCTCGGCTGGCTTTGGAGGAGCTGAATTAAGCATGCTGATCACTGTCAAGGCAAACAGTAACTCTGCTAGTCAATTCATGTCGGACTCAATCCTAAACAGTATTTTTTCATGGGTGCAAGCAAGCAAGAAAATGGCTGAAGCTTATCATGTTTTGTAGCTACCTCTTAGGTCAATGGCTGGAGTTCCTTCTCTTAACTATACCCTTGCATGTAAGTACATTGGCATTGTCGAAGGCTGTATAGTTGCACTTCCTGAATTCTGCCTCTGTTCAAATTAATTTTTTTCTTGCCTCGTAGTGTATTCTTGTTTGTCTTTATAATTAATTTTTCGGTTAGCTCTTCTGAATCTGCCTTTGCAAAATTGTCATTACATAGCTCTTGTCACTCTGTCACAACCAACCGTGTATGGCTGTTACTTCTCGTCACTGATGTCACTAACCAGAAGCTGACCGACTGCCTGCTTTCCACATGGAGGACACAGCTCCATCCCAGTGGTGTTACTGGGAGTTCTGCCGTTGGCTTGAGCCACATGCACGGTTCCCTCTTCCTCTAAGCCAGCTAATGCCTTTTCAGTGAGAACGTAGCGTTTCAAGAATAGCTGTTACTCATCTCAGTACTGCAAAGTAACGTGTTTTGCTGACGTACAGAGGTCGGTTTTTCAGGTATTTAAAAAGTAAATGCAAAGAGTTTCTGCTAGGCCAAACACCAGCTCCCAGGCTAGTGCCATGTGGGACTTGGCAAAGCTGTTCATCGAAGGCAGTCCCAACTTCAACAGAAGGGCTCCCGCTGTATGTCCTGGGCTCAGTGGAGTCTTGGAGTCTTCATCAAGGACACTAAACAATGATCGTGCCTGTCTGGGACTCTCAGGAAAATTCAGCATTAGCATTTGCATCAGTAGCTGAGATGTATTTGAATAAAAGTATTCTGCTCAATGTACACTGCTTTGAAATTAGGAACGCTGGTTTTGAAATAGGAAACAAGGTGTGGGCTTCAGAGCCTGGCCAATACTCCAGGCTGTAATGCACGTAAACACATTGTCATGGGGATATCCAAGTTAAGCATTAGCACAGTGCTTTGTCTGTCTAGATCTGCAAAGTCTATTTGCTTTTCATGAAGTGTTCTAATGCTTCTCAGCATTGTCAAGAGGGCTAGCATTCATTGGGAGTGCAGGAAGAAAACCTAGGTCCCAAGCAATCCGTGCCAGTATATGAGCAAGCGCCTGCTAATGTCCTCCCTAGGACTCCTTTTGTTACTCCTCCAAAGGATCTGCTGTATGATTGTGTCAACAGGAGTTTCTTTTTCTTAAGGCGTATTCTGGATACGGGCCAGATGTTTTGCTGTATGCTCCATGCATGTATGTCTTGAAATCTTGCTAATAAACACAAAGCATCTGTGAGAAAAATGAGTCTTTGTTATAATTCAGGAGGGTTTTTTGCGGATTCTGAATGTGTGATCGTATTACACAAATTCCTTCCGTACCTCCGAGTCAGCAGGCACACACTACAGCAGAGTGCCAGTAGGTATGCATTGGGACATCAGGCTTTTACTTTTAGAGGAACAAGACATAACCATATCCTCAAACTTCAGGATGGGAAACTTGAGACACCTTTTCTAATGTTTTCTAGTAACTACTGCCCTCAGGACAGCTGGATGGTGTCACGGGCTCCAGTGCCTCTACCAGAGGTATTGCAGCTTTGGGGAGGAGCGTCCCTGGGGATCCATGAAGGATAGACACCCAAGTTAAGGGTTTTGTCTCAGGTGCAGGCAGAAAGGAATTGCAGCGTTTCACCAAGGTCAGACTTTGACTTTGAAGTTTGAAGCTGGAGTTGGAAAAGGGGGAAATGTTACTGCCTACCACAGGGGAATAGCAAAGGGATAGCACGGAGCTTATTCTTCTTCCTTGAAGCTGGGACCCAGACATGTATCTGTGGAGAGGAGAGCCTGAGAGCCTCACCTGCTATGCCATGCACATCAAAAGGCTTTCCACGGCTCATCCTGCTGCCTCTCCCCAGCTTCGTGAGCAGGGAGCACCATACATGGGCGCCCAGCCTGAGGAGGAGGACTAATTGCTTCCTGGTCAAAGGCTCTGGTTTCTAGTAAATGAAAAAAAAAACAAAGGGAGCCATCTGCAGTGGGAAAAAAAACCAGTCAGCCACCAGCAGAGGCTTGGAAGAGCTTTACTTCAGGGAGCATCAGTGAAGCGGTCCTGAGGTGGCCCATCAGGCCGGTGCCAAGTGCTGCCGCAGGTGCTGCACAGCGTGTGTTTGCACAGCCCCACCAGCAAACCAATAACACTCGTAAGACTCGTCAGCCTTGTGAAAACATCCAGACACCCTCACCGCCTGTCTGCCACAGCCTGGCCCCTCTCCAGCCAGGTCACCGCCAGAGGACAATGCTTGTGACCAGCTCCTCCCTAAGGGGCAGGGGGAAAAAAATAATCCCGTCACTGGGGCAGGCATCACTGTCTGAAGGTGACTGACTCACCCGCAAGCACCCCATAGCAAAAAACCAAACCAAACCCACCTGCTGAAGCAAACCGACGGAGTTGCTGCCCCGTAGCCTTTTCCATTAACCACGGCCTGTGGGCACCTGCCAGAGCAGCAAGTGCAGCCCCGGGTTGTGTTTGCGCTGTGCTAGCCCAGGCGAAAACCAGCCCGGTGCCCTTGGCCAGCTCATGCTCTCACACCTGAGACTGGATGCACAGGCGGTATTTCCCAAACAAATTGCTAGACAACAGACAACACCTCCCTCCTTCCTTCTCCCCCACCCGTGGGATGTTTTTTTGCCATCTGAAAAACAATGTCTCATATGCTGCTCATTATTTTTAGCACATACTGCTGGAAGGGACTAATTTTATCATTTTCCTCCTGTCGACATGAGACAGTGCGAGGGCATGACGCGCATCCCAGGAGGTGCAAGGAGGCCGGACAGGAAGGGCTGGGGATATGACGTGTTGTCTTCTAGTCTGGGAGATTTTTCCATGAAGTAGGTGGCTGATGGCGGGAATTGTCAGTCAGCAATAGTCCCAAAAGCTGTTACAGCTGTAAACAAGGGTCTTTGCTCAAGTGTGTCACTATATTGTCTGGACGATGGCGTAAGAAACCAGCCATGCCAAGGCTGTCCTCCCTTCTCACGCATGGTCTCTTTGCAATGCAAATCTCACCAGTCCACAAGCCCTCCAAAAGCATGGAGGCAGCTGTCACTCCTTTGGCAACAGGAGATTATCTCATGAAATGGTAGTGACCTGAAGTAAAACTGTCGCAGCCCTTTCAACTTACAGGGGCTTTGGTGCCATCCCTCCTGCACAGGAAAGGACGGTGGGAGCACCACGTGGCTCGGCTCCTCTGGCTCTGCCATGCTGCTGCTGCTGCTTGAAGGGCCTCAGCACCTTTCTGCAGGGGACAATCCAGCTGCAAACCTCGAAGGAAACCAGTTACCTTCAGCAATACTGGGCAAGGCTGGTGAACAGGACGCCAGCACCCCTGCGTGACTGCCATGACACCGCTGCAGTGCCCGCCCGGGGGGCTCAGAGCAGAGGACGGCCCCGGGATGGTGCCCATCACCAGGGTCTTGTGCCTGTAGGGTTTTGCCTGCGTTATCACACTCTGCCTGGATCAAGGTACCATGTTTATACCTCCTCCCTCAGCTCTGTGAACTGAGCCAGGATCACCTTTGTCACCTGCTGCGTGGCGGCGATTAAGGGCAGATTTCTGCTTGCACCCTCCCCTTTGTGTCCCAAAAGGGGTGTGACCAAGCCGAGACAAAGCCACAAGGCCACATCCAGGTCCCTCCTGCCCAGGATCAGGAATTTGGGAGGTAATTTTTGAGAACAGCAGCTGGGCTCTCCCCAGCACATCAAGAAAATGGCTTTTCTAGGTAGGCAAAAATACAAACAACTGCAGCTTTGGGTAACTTATTTGCTCAGTGCAACAGCATCAGACTGATTCAGCTGCACGGTGAGGTGAGGCCAGTGCATACAGGACTATCAATGGAAAGGCAAAAAGGTTCTGGTTTTAGTATTGGCCAACTTCAGAAAATACCCTGACTGCTGGAAAACATCCTTCTAGTCCCAGGATGGGAGGGCAACTCCTTGTTTGAGGAAGGGATGCTTAGTTGCATCAAATGTTCTTTCTTACGATCATTGAATGAGAGGGATTTTATGTTTTTAAAGGAAAAAAGCTTTAGAAATTATCGCTATCATCATTAATTTAGCTGAGTCAAGTGCTTTGAGGAACACGACTACATGGAAAGAGCGAGACATGGCTGGCTTTTTCTGTAAAGGCACAGTCCAAAATGGGCTTTTGCTAAGGGCTGGTGATGACAGTCCGGTTTCAGCCATACTCCTTGACAAGGAGAAATGACCCAATCTCCTTTACCAGAAGCGGTGGACATCAGCCCTAGATAATGCACCATCGCTCGCTTTCCACTCATTTCTTCACTCATTGATACAGGGGTGCTGGACAGAGGGTGGAGGTGCTATGAGAGGCCTTAATACAACCCAATGTAGCATAGGAAAGGAAGAAACAAAAGCAGCACCAAACTGCTTTGAATCTCCCAGCCCAGTTCAAGGGGAGGGTGAGGGACTGGCAGCGCAGGGGCAGCAGGGTGGACCTGCCCCCCGCAGTGATGGCTGGCTCTGGGGCTGAGCCGGCACGGCCCTGGGCACTGGGAAGGCCCGGGGAGGTTTTGCTTCCCCTTGTCATCACACGCTGCCCTGTGGCGGTGTCACTTCTCTGCGTGCAGAGGCATCGCACCCAGCCACTGCACGACCTGCTCCTGCCCGGCCACAGGGGACATCCCCCGCCGGGGGCTCTCCTTCACACCACCCCCGCCTGGGGACTGAGACAGTGACCACCAGCCTTCGGTCAAAGATGATGAAGTGGAAGTTTTGACACATTCCAGGAAATACAGATGAGGTTTTGGAGCCATAAGCAGCCACACCAGAGTCACACCGACCCTACTGGGACATTAAGTTGTGTGGAGTGATGCTAGCAGGGAACGGGAGAGTGGCAAAGACATAAAAAAATGAGAATTAAATTGGAACTTTCCAGGCAGAATGGCAAACATGACTGCAAACAATGAAGTAGGTGTCTCTACTTATCTCATTTAGATCTGATCTCTGTAGGTTAGTGATACAGGAATAAAAAAAGCCATGCCTGAAACTGCAAACCTCTCACGCCTTTTTTGCCAAGTTCCCCATTTGGCCATGCCTCAAGGCCTTCAGAAAAAGCCCAATCCCCAAAACACAACTGAGTTAGGTAAAACTTACATGTACTTTTCTACCACTTCACACGTCTTAGTGGCTAAGTAAAGCCACATGTACTAATACATTTATGGATTAAGTCCCTTGTGTCTTCTCTCTTTTGTATTCCTCTTTACTTAGCCACTATCTGGGGCAATTAAGATTTTAATTGAAGATCTTCAAGACTGATCTTGTAAGACCCAGGCTGCTCTGAGGCTTAAGCCCTGTTGACCCCAGGTCACGCCATGTGTTAGGAGAAAGAGGGAGGACAGGCAGGAGGATGGATACAAGGGAGTCACTGAAAGAGGGGAGAGGGGCTAGGCTGCCCCAGCACTGAGGACAGCAGGGGAGAGGGGAAAGCAGAGATCTTCATGGCTAAAAATGGCTTTTTGCTTTTTCCCCATACAGCCCTGGAGGAGAAGCCAGGCTCCAGCCAGTGACAGATGTGGCGGAGCGAGCTTGAGGGGGCTGGTGTGCTGCCCCACACCTCCCTGTCCATCTCCTTCCCACACTGCTGGGTTTGTGCCTCGCACAACCTCATCCGCACAACACAGGCTGTGTAGCATCCCTCATCATGGCTGTTTGCAAGGGACATGGGAAAAAGGGGTCCCAATGCAGATGGGGGACTGGGATACCACAACGCTCCTCCTTTTCCCCTCCAGCTCTGGAAAGGGCCCTGGTGCCCACGGGACAGGCTGGGAGCCCCAGGTGCCGGCCTTGCCTGCAGGGTGATTCAGCAGAAGCGCCGGGGCTTTTCGCTCCTCACGTGACTCTTGCTCACTTGCACCCTCGTGACACGGCACCCTGGGAAGGAAACTGAAAGCAAACACAGTGGCTTTTGGGGCACAAGCCTTGAGATGAGGGAGAAATGCCATCCACGCCACTGGCACGGGAAAGCAAACGCCTTCCTCCCCACATAGGAAAGCCCACCCGGCCCTTTCGGGCAGCACAGTGCACCAGAGGAAACTGTGAGGTTTGCAAGGCATGGGAGGAGAGATGCAGGTGAGCGCCATGCGTGCACCGAGGCGAAGGCAGGGCTGCGCCGTGGCGTGAGCCGGCTGGGAGTTTCCAGCCGCGCTGCAGCTTCTGCGAGCACCCAACCCAGCTCTCCAACACGGAGCAATGCGCATGGGCTTGCAATGTGGATGCAAACGCTTAACCCACAAGCTCCTTCCTCCAGCTTAGCCTACCCCGCCAGTGACTAGCTGACGTGTCCGTGCGCTGCCAGGCAGGGAGGGATTTTGGGCGCCTCTGGCATTCCCCGTGTCAGAGCAGCTGAGGGCAAGGTGTCTGGACCGCGCTTTCCGGGCTGATTCACCTTTCTGGGAGGCAGGCTTGCTTCGAGCTGCCATGCAGTGACGGGAAGCCAGCTGTGTCCGTAAATAGATGGACCACTTGATGCAAACTTCCCCAGTTTGGAGGTTGTGGTGTCCACCTCCTGCTGTGAGCTCCACTGCACTGCAGCCACCTCTACTGCAGCTCCACTCCATCCACAGAGAGGTTACCTCCAGCCTGGCCCACACCACTGGCTCACTCGGGTTTCGGAGGGGAGTTTATCCCCAGGGTAGGTGGAAGACAGCAACCAGTACCAGTCTAGGACTAGTTGTATACACATTTGTGTGTACACATCGTGCTCAGCGACAGGACAAGGGGCAATGGGCACAAACTGAAGCATAAGAGGTTTCAGTTGAATATGAGGAAAAACTTCTTTACTTTGAGGGTGACAGAGCACTGGAACAGGCTGCCCAGGGGGGCTGTGGAGTCTCCTTCTCTGGAGATATTCAAAGCCTGCCTGGACGATGTCCTGTGTAACCTGCTCTAGGAGAACCTGCTTTAGCAGGGGGGTTGGGCTGGATGATCTCCCCAGGCCCCTTGCCATTCTGTGATTCTGAGATTCCCTCCTCGTGCAACCCATTCTCGCACGGCCCGGGGGCTGGGCAGGAGGTACAGTTCATAGGCGACGCGCTCCAGAGACTGCCGCTCTTAATGAAAACTTGCCTTTGCCCTCCGCCCTGTCCTTGCACATGGGCAGGAAAAAAACAAAGCACATCTTCCAAAGCAGGTCCTATAAAACACCTCCTTCTAACACTTCTTAAACACTTTAGTCCTCTTCACGCCAGATGACAGCTCTTAGAAGGTGGTGTTTTACTTCTAGTCCTCGACTGTGCTCTCCAGGACAACCTTGTCCCTGTGATGCCAGTTCCAACTGTGGACCAGACAGACTTCAGTATAACAGAAATAAGTATCCAGAGGAGTACTAAGGATACCATTTATTTTCAAAATCACTAAAAAACCCAAACAAAACAGTTTATGGCGATACAGATTTACATAACAGAGACAGCAAATTGAAAAATGTACAATCTATTTCATGTTATTGCACTCACTTTTTTATTATACAAGGCATATTAAACAGTTTTCATTAAAAGGAGTTTTATTTATATAAATAAAAGTGTAAATATACAATATCATACAAGTGTATCAGCCTAACACACAAAACCTACCTAGAGTGGGATCCCAGTTTCTCACATGATCTAGTCTACTGCTCCTCAATATTTCCATGTGTACATTTACATGCCCTAAATGTAGAAGCAGGTAAACATTCCCGCCTGGGAACAGTTCCCTCAGATTTTGACAAGAACCACTGCAGAACATTAACAAGGGTTAATTTTAAGTGAGAGTCATTAGAAAATATGAATCACTCAACAGCTTATTAATACTTATCTGCCCTCTTTTTTTTTTTTTTTTTTTTCTTTTTTACAAAAAAGCAAGAAAATGATCAGATGTTGTTCCCTCCCTGATTTAGGCCTAATCTCACAGTTTTTAATACAGATGCAGTCCCCACAGAAGCCAGAAAGAGCTTCCAGGTACAAAAGGCTGCACAAGATGCAACGGCAGCATCGCACCAGAGCCTGCTCTCACATTCAGGATGTGCACCCTGAGGTGCCCAAGCCTGGAAGCGGCAAAATCCCCACCAGGCCTTCTCCATCGAGGAGCATATTTGCCTTATCTGGAATGCCTTCAGGTCCCTGGTGAAGAGTTACGGACTAAGTCCATAATTTTATCCCCATTTTTTAGTATTCAAGATGCAGCTACAAGTCTCTGGAGAGTCGCCGCTCTCCTAGACCTTGGCCAACCCTCTGGTATGGCAAAGAATCACCATGGGGACCGATAAGCAAAAGGCAAGGCCAAAAATGCTCGTGAAGCTACTGAATACTGATGATGAACTAATGCAATGCCCTCTGTCATTTTGGTGCAACCAGGCTCTCAGAAAAATAAGGTTTACTTTGCCATGTACATAACCAAAGGTTCACTACATCTGTTTGGTCTACCCATCCCATTTGTAACGAAGCAGACCTGTCTTGCGTAAATCCTGGGGCTTTTATGGGGAATGTCAGCCCAACAGAGATGTCAGGAAATGCTACTGTAATCATATCAACACTGGTAGCATCAGTAAACATGTTTCTTGTTCTTTCACCAAAAAAAAAATAAAAATATTTCCAGGAACAGAAACAATCAGGGTTAAATACTATTCTTTTTCTTGCTGTAATGTTAGTAGAGAAGTGCATCATTCTACCCATAGTAACTACCAGACTTAAAACATTAAACCTACCTTTTAAATTATAGCCACTACTGAATCACACACAAAAATCCCCATCTCTTTTTGCTGTTATTCAGCCAACACATATCTACGTGCATGTAAAATAAAATACCGAACAGTATTAGATTAGTGAAAAATTAAAGCCTTCTAAATCACTCACAATAAACAGTACCTGCAAATAAGCATCTGAAAATATTCACCATGTATCATCTTAAGACACCTCAAATTAAGTTTAATTTACAAAACGAAGACTTTACCTTTGAGCTCATACTAGTTTAGGAGTGAGGGAGACACATGCCTCCCTGCATTGGAACCTCCAAAACTTCAAAACGTGGACTGAAAAAAAATGCCATTTCATAAAACACAATTGTGATTTACCACATTAAAGTAGCAAAAAGTCAGTACTGCACTTGTACGTATTATACGTATACAGGTATGTATTCACTATGCTGCATTAAATTCCACATGCATTTTATGTATCTATTATACACACTACTACAGTCAGATTTTGGTCATTCCTGAACAAGGCCTCACCATTTAATTGTCATTGCCAAATGTCTTCTCCCTGTTTTTCAGCAAATATGCAGGTGTAACCTCTTTTATCCTAGCACAGGCCTGCAACCTCAGTGTGGTCCTCCGACCCCAAGTGCTGCATCCATCCTCCTGAAGCCTTTCCCACCACGGAGGTGGCTGGAGGCAAGGACCAGTCCCAACAGAGCTGCTGAGCTTTGGGGCCGCAAGGGGACACAACTTCACAGCCATTTCACAGCACTGAACCTGAATTAGTTTCAACAGAAATCCTGCAGGCACAGCAGCTGTAGGGCTATGTACAGTACTGCCTTTCCCATAACCAAAAGCTGCATCTCCCCCTGGATTCACATGCTAATATGTCACTGGAAAAGAATTAAATATATTCATTTTCAGGCAACCATTGCACAGCTTTTCTGCTTGCCTGGTCTCGGGTTGCCTCGCAGAACTGAATTTCCCCCTGCACATCCCGAGGTGCAGTCTAATGAAGCTGTCACAGAAATGAACCAAAGCAAGTGCTCCACTAACCTGGAAGCAATTGCTCCAAGCACTGTTGAATACATGTAAATAAATGGAACTATAGCATGACCTTGGGGTAGGGCCAAGTGACAGGCCCAGACCTTTTTGTAACAGCTACGCAGCATCTTGGCTCACTATAACTGTAGGCAGCACTTCAGATTTGGACTGGCTCCAGGCTGAGAGCTTTTCACCCTGGGCATGTTGGCTGCAAGCGGTCTCCAGCCTAACGTGACAAACAACCTGAGCACTCTGGAACAAACAACTTGTTCTCAGCTGATAAGGGACACTGGCCCATTTCCTCCTGTATCTCTTCTATGCTGTTTAGCTATCCCCAATGTAGGAAGAGAAATAACACAGCCTAATCTCATGCGCCCACACACTCTCCTCCCGACACAGCAGACTATAAATAACACTCAGCAGCATGGCCTGCTACTGATACCTCTACTGTGAGTAGAGGTGAGAAAATCCAAACTAAGCGCCTGTGGCATTGCAACCCTTTCAGTTCTGCTGTATGGTTTCTCCCATCTATACAAACAGTTTTTCGTTTTACCATCCAGAACCCTCAGCATCAGCCCATTCCTGATGTGGCCGGGCACACTGATGTCTTCCACACACATCCTCACCCACTCTCACACAAGCAAAAATAAATACTGGACAAGAGAAAACAAAAAAGAGCGATTAAAAGCCACCACAGATATGGCCAGTTCATATTTAATCTGTTATAATCCACATCCTTAGACCACCATTTTCCAGCTTGACTGTTTCAAGTCGGGCAGCCCTAAAGCTCTTGTAGCCAAATAAAAGCAGCCCGGCTTTCAAACGTACTTAGCGATCACTGAAGTCTGTGGGATCTGCAAGTGCTCAGCACCTAAAATTATCCCTCTTTTAAAAATATATATATATTTTAAAGGTGCCTAACATTAGAAGCCTAAATTTGAAAATTCAGACCCCAATTTTTATCGCTCCCATTTTAATCACAACTAACAACTCAGTCTACACCTTGGTGGACAATCACCTATTATTTGGGCATGATTTTCTTGCTCAAGATTTCTACCACATTAATGCCAAGTGCTTTCAGATACAAGTTGCATCTAAGAGCAGATTCAGTCGTGGTGGATGCTGAGTTAGTTCATCAGTTTTAAGAAGATTTTTCAGCTTCACAATAAAACGCTCACGTTTTAGGCATAAAAGTTGTGCAAAATTATACTCTCTTGTCATGCATTTTTAGCAAAACTGGACTTAGAAGAATAAAGTGAGATTGTTCCAGACATTCTCTTATTACAACAAAGGACCAGACCCTAAGTAAGTGTCCTAAAGTCTTATTACAGCGAAGTGATATAGTACAGTCTAAATACCCATCCTTGTCAACAGGATGGCAACCAACAAGTTATACTCCCAACACTCTGCAGATACTAAAAATATCAGGGACAGGCACAGTGTTATTTATCTATCTCAGTCAAAATACTTTAAACCAAACCCAGGAGAGGTCTTGAAGTTCCATTAAAACTGCCACATAATACAAAAATGTCTCTAACATTTGGCTTCCTTTATCCCCAATAATTAGGTGAGATTTTATGATGCTCATCACATGCTTGCTCAGTGGTTCTCCAAGGCTCTTAGCACCTCTTGGTAGAGCATTAAGACACTTCTGTGTGGCTTTAGAAACAAAGACAGCTTCTAGCCAGTTTTAAATGTTTTGTCTTAGCAAGTGTGATTAGATGTAGTGCTTCCATCATACTGAAGTTCTGTGTTTTCTGATTAGTAACTGAACAGGGCCCTCTGGCACAGATTTAATAATGTTCCAGGCATCGTAATGCATGAGGCCAAGTAATGATTTTCCACTAACAGCAAGAATTTCATCTCCAGTTTCTATGTTTCCAGATTGCTCCGCAGCACCACCTAGGAGCAAAAGTGGAGAAAAGTCAGTGTGTAAAAAAAAAAAAAAAAGTAAACCCACAAAAATTTGCTTTCCACCATTATCAACAGCAAATAAACCATTTTTCCAACAGTGGCAATTTCAGTACAAGCCTCTTATGTTCAGCTCAGCTCTAGCAATCTACCCCATCCTGCATCTCACAGAAAATGTTATTTTAACCAAGATAAATCTTTGTTCTCAGAAAAAATGTCTGTTTTTGAAGGAAGCAGCATGAGTGCATGAAACATGCTGTACATTCTCTCTGTAGCTGTGGTAGTAAGCAGATAATGCAGATAATAGGGATGAACAAAGCAAACACGGGTAGCAAACTTAGGACAAACACACGAGACACAGGAACAGCTCCTAGGGAGGGGCACACCCTTCACTGCTGATGAAAGTATGTTTTCTGTAATGATAACTTGACTAACATCAGCCATCATGGGGAGGGGAGGGAAAAGGACTGTATCTAAGCATATAGATTAATGAGCTCAAAAATTAAACACGCTCTTTACCCCCAGAATCAATTTCTAAAGAGGGGAAAGCAAACACACAAAGAGAAACTGAGAAGCAATTCAGGAAATATCAGTTTGATTTTTTCCTTGATGAGAGAATAAAGCTCTGGAAAGTGATCCTTTACAATGCTGTGCACCCGCATCTTCATTGAGAGTTTCATCTTCCTTTAGGAATTGCTGTATTTTTCACTAACCTGAATCCCAGACTAAAACGTGTTAAAATGACAGCATAGTTCTGGGATTGGTTTCCCTTCTGTACATGGTTAATATGAGTTTGACTACCTGCTGACAAACAAAGCATCCAAGAGTGGCAGTTTTTGAAAACGAACATCACGCATTCTTGGCAAAAGCTAATACTGATATTTAACAACAACAACAAAAAATTATGACAAAAAAATATGAAATTGATAATGGGGTTTAATGCAGGATGGTGCTTTGGAACCACACTGTTTATAGAATTTCATAGAATGTTTTGGGTTGGAAGGGACCCCTAGAGGTCATCCAGCCCAACCCCCCTGCAGGAGCAGGGACACCGCTAACTAGATCAGATTGCTCAGAGCCCCATCCAACCTGGCCTGGAATGTTCCCAGGGATGGGGCCTCCACCACCTCTCTGGGCAACCTGTTCCAGTGTTTCACCACCCTCATTGTAAAGAATTTCTTCCTCATATCTAGTCTAAACCTACCCTGGTTTAGTTTGAAACCATTACCCCTTGTCTTGTCACAGCTGGCCCTACTAAAAAGATTTTCCCCATCTTTCCTATAGGCCCCCTTTAGGAAAGACGGGGAAAATCTTTTTAGTAGTTTATCTGCACTGCGCTTCTCTTAGAAAAGAGAATTGGGTAAGTCATGAACTTCTCAAACTGTTACCATGATATTGCTGCTCTAATTTAATGTCTAGAACAATCGGCAAGCCCAGGAAGGAACTGCATCTTATTTAGTATATCAGATTGCTCCACAAACATTTACTAGCAGATGCAATTCCTAGCCATTCCCGGGAGTGGGTTTTTACTGATCACTTTGGCAAGTACGAGGTAATAAATGAGGGCCACAAAAACCACCCTGGCTTCAAAAAAAACCCCTGAGTCCAAGAATTAAAATGTCTGTACAATGCACAAAAGGAAACTGGGATAATATCCACTGCATGTCTGTAGTACCTTTAAATACTCTTTTTACAAGCAAGGGCCGGTCTCCAGCAATGGAAGCTTTTCCACCATCAAGACTGAACCCCAAGCCAGCAGAAGTTTTCAATAATTCAACACAGATGACATCATTCATATCCAGGTTTGGATCTGTGACAGAACATACACAGCATCTTGTTATGCAGTTAACAGTAAATTGCAAGTTGTGTTTGGTTGGTTTTGTTTTTGCTGCAGTGACAAAGCAATTCGGAGTTCAGTTCATATTCAGACTAAAACATGTGGTCACCCAGTTTCTCAGAAGTGAATGTGTATTGCGGCAGCTGTGAAGGGGAGACAGTACAAAATGCATTCATGCACAGAGACATTTTCGTTTCACATGTTCAACAAAAACCGACTGTCCTGGTTTCGGCTACGATAATTTTCTTCCTAGTAGCTGGCATAGTGCTGTGTTTTGGATTTAGTATGAGAAGAATGTTGATAACACATTGATGGTTTAGTTGTTGCTGAGCAGTGCTTACACTAAGTCAGGGACTTTTCAGCTTCTCGTACTGCCCTGCCAGTGAGAAGGCTGGGGGTGCACAAGAAGCTGGGAGGGGGCACAGCCAGGACAGCTGACTCCAACTGCCCAAAGGGATATTCCAGACCATATCACGTCATGCTCGGGGGAGAGTTGGCTAGGGGAGAGTGATTACTGCTCAGGGATGGGCTGGGCATCGGTCAGCTGATGGTGAGCAACTGCATTGTGCATCACTCATTTTGTATATTCTGTATATTGTCTTACCATTATTATTATCATTATTGTTATTCTTTTCCTCTGTTGTTTTATTAAACTGTCTTTATCTCAACCCACGGGTTTTACTTTTTATTCTGATTCTCTCTCCCCCATCCCACTGGGGAGGGGAAGAATGAGCGAGCGGCTGTGTGGTGTCCAGCTGCCTGCCAAGTTAAACCACAACACCTGTCAAGACATTTTTTTGGCAAAATGAAAGCTTAGGAAACTTAGCAAAGACTCTAAACATCAACAGAACAGCTGAAAATTCACAAAAATAGTGAGTGGAGAGTGTTTCTTTTTCTTTCCCTTGTTTCCACTTGCTTATTCAATGAACCACATCTTTTTAAATAACAGTAATGAATGGAACATTACATTAAACAAGCATGCTCCATCTTCTTAAGGAAAACTTTGTAACCACTCACTAGTGTGAATAATTGTTTCTGGTCTCATATCTATGGAAATAACTATAATTACCTGTAGCTGCATCCTGCCTCCTAAATAGCAGATTTTTTTAGAAAGCACTATTGCTGTAGATGACATAAAATATATTTTGCTTAGGAGGAAATAAATCTGCAGTTTTGGAAAACAGGACCCTCTTTGCCCTGTGTGAATGTACAAATCATGCAGTCCGTGTTATCACAAATTAGTGCTACCATTATCTCAAACAACTTTAAATGTTACCTAAAACATCTGAAGATGTGATTTGCCTTGCAGGACAGAATTATATTAATAAGCCAATACTGTGGTGTTTATGAGATAATGTTGCCCCCTAGTGCCTGCACTCAGTAGATATTCTGCATTTACCAATGTGCGGGATGCAGGGAGTTTAAGGTGTAAAGGGATTCTGATGTAATTACATATATTATATCCACGGGAGCAATTCCAGAAAGGCTGATCCATTCATTTACAGAGTGTTTCCTATTTCTTTTAAGCTGTATTACAAAGCTGTATTACACCATAAAACTCAGTGAAAGCAGAAAACAATAAAAACTACTGCAGAAAAAAGAAAAAACGGTAATGGTTACAGCCAAGGGGTTTAAAATGGGTGAGTGGCAGCTCTCTGCCTTGGTCTTGGGGTGGTCTCAGCTAAGTGCCTGGTATTGGAAGGCACATCACCAAGTCTCTCAGCAATAAACTGTAACCACTGCCCATTCCCTCCCAGGGATGCTGCAGCAGTGTGGGACTGAAGCAGGTCGTCCCCCGCTCCTGAAGCAGCAGTGTACAGACAGGTACTAAATGGTTTTGTGTCTTAATTCTAAAAAAAAAATTGTGAGATCTGTTTGTAACATCCCAAGTGCAGCCTCCACCCTAAAATGCTGTCTTGTTCCCAAACAGGAACTTGCCATTCCACTGATACATTTCCACTTAAACCATTTATCCCTGTTTCCTATGTTTTAGTAGAAACGGTATGAAATCTACTATTACAAAGAGCAAGTTCAGTCTCTTTGCATAATAAGCTGCAGGGCCTGGGGTTTTCTTTGAGGTTGTCGGGGTTTTTTTTTTCTTTTTTTTGTTGTTTGCTTTCTTGTACTGACTACTGTTATTACTTAAACGGAGTTTATCCTGGATTGGAAGAATCTGTGGAATCACTAAGCTTTAGCAGAAATTGGATTAGGCCCTAAATGTCCTAAGTTTCTGCCTACTTATGGTATTAAAAAAAAAACCCAGAACAACCCAACCCAAACTGTATTTAGGCTCCAAAGAGAACAAATAAAATTTAAAGGTAATTTCATTTGCTCCCTTCAATCACATAAGGCACAGACGCTTTTAATCTAAAACACATGGACATTTTTCCCTTCAGTCTGCTCTACGAGGAAATCCTTCCAACTGTTCTTGGACAAAGATCATACCTGTTCCTATTTCCATGGAAACATCCTTTCCAGACCCCACACATTTTCTGCCAGTAGCTGATATCTCAAGTCTGGAGGAATTGTTTGCTTTGCCTTTTTCTTTCTGGATGACGATGACTGCATAGCTGTATAGTCTTGCCTGATGAAGAGCATTCAGGACATCCCCGTGGACTGAGCTTGCAAGAGACTTGCCATTGATTGACAGAACAAAATCTCCTCGACGAATAGTCCCTTCTTGAGATGCCACTCCCTTTGAAAACACTCTGTGGACCTACAAGAAAGATTTGAACTCAAGGGTGCTTTAACCTCATGACCACACATAGCGCTCTACAGGCCAAGGAGAACACAAGTCCCTACCAAAGTTTACAATCAGTGCCCACTGCTTGGACATCACCCATGCAACATTTGCTCCAACAAACACCCTCAAATACTAAGGCTTAAGTGACTGGACAAGAACTGCTGTTAGGGATGGGGGAGAAAGCAGAGGAAAAGATGACATTATTGCACAGTCATTTCTAAGCCAAAGACAACCAAAACCAGCCAGAGAATGTAATATCGCAAATTGCTTATGCTTTCACTGAACTCCTCAAAGGTCTTCAATTAACATACTTCCAGGTGACACACAGGTTAAATCCACATCTGTGCTACAGCAAACAACAAGAACAACATTGCAGTGTGCAACATCCATTCCCCAAACTCCCACTGTTTGGGACATGCATCCTGTGCTGTTTTCAAATGCACACTTGTGCACAACATCTGTGCAAAGAAAGGCTCTGACTTACTGCAGCTGTACAAGTGTTTAATTGTCCATCTCAATTTGGCTGATCAAATACCATGCAAATAGATGCAAAGGAATGATTTAGTGACTTGAAATGCATTTTTTCTAGAGAAATCCTATCCAGAGCCGATGAAAATTTGAGTAAACTCCAGCAAGTCCAGCTGAGATTTAGATGTGTGCCATTTACAGAAAGGAACTGACTAAAAGACTCAAGACTTGGTATTTAAAGTCTTGCCTATCAGGCACTGTAATTGTAGCAGCCAGAACACGGCTTCCCATGCACACAGTTCTAGGTCCACTGGGCAATGGCTCAAGGCAGCAAATCTGTGGACACAGTTCTGCATGGCATTTTCTCTAGGAATTTATCCTAATACCCAGACCAAGAGTGAGGAATCAGAAGCCTTTTGGCTCCTGTTCCCTCTCATTGTAGGGCTGTGCTGAGATGGGCACTTGCCACAACCCTACAGATCCAAGGAGATAAATTTCCAGCCAGCCTAAGCAGGCATTCAAAGTTGGAATAACAGCCCCAATGACAGATGCAGACACCCAAACGCAAGAGGTAAGTGGAGTACAGGTGGCGTGTCCAAAACATCTGCTGCCTTCCCTCACATGCTCAACTCCTCAGTACCTTGAAGCTCACTAGGCATTTCTATTTCTACACCAAAGTGTGGGCAGAACAGTCCATCTAAGCAGCTCAGCACCCAATGCCAACCCTAAATTCAGCTGGGACCCAGATTCCCAGTGGGTCAAGGACACTAAAACACTCCCCAGCTGAGAAACATGCTTTACACACACCGAACAAAGAGAATCTGGGAAGACCAGGAGCTGATGCCCTTTTGGTCTCACGGCTGATGGCATTCATGAGAAGAATTCATCAGTTACTCAGCCTGAGAGAGCTCAAGATCATATTTTTAGGCAATATCCCAGCCTCTAGGTGAGGGTCTCTCTGGGCTGGGACGCTGTTGAGCCTTCCCCTTGCTCACAGCTCACACTGCATACATTTGGGCCAGAGACAGGGAACACAAACTGTAGCGAGAGATGTGGTCTGTTCCCTAGACTGTGACCACATTCTAACTCAATGACTGCTTACGTAAAACACATTTACTAATATTGGTCTTGTCTAAGATCAAACCACAAAAGATTCCTGCAAGGGCTGCTGCAGGCCCCAAAGACCAAGGACATACCCTTGTTCCAATCTCAGCACTTAATGGATCTCTCTGTTTCAGGGCACAGTTTAAATGCCTATCTTGCGTAAAAAAATTTGTCACACGGGACACCAGTTGTCTTGGTCCTTTCTGTCTCACCAATCTGGTTTTGAACAGTATGTAAGTTGCTTGGTATCTCTTTTTGCACACCATCACTTAATGGCACACAGTATCTTTGGTTCAGAATGCAATATAAGACTTTAAAAAAAAAAAAACAAACCAAAAATTACGAACAAAACAACAACCCTCATTTACTGACCACCCACAGGTCTTAGTAACACCAAACCAAATTTGTGACATGAAATCCAGAATGTTTGCCGAGGTCTGAACCAGTCATTCTCAGGATTTGCAAAATCCTTCAAAAACTTGCTGCACAGAGTTTACTTTCAAGGGCTGGGAATGAAAATGTCCCCTAAAAGGTTGCATGCACTGTAACTGTGTGCAGAATTTTATTTACGTGAATAGGACTTAGATCTAGCCAATCCCATCCAGTAACCAACTTTTGAAGACCAAAAACATAATTGACATCCACCTCCAATAATAAAAATTATGCTTCCCAGACACTCTGTGATTTCAGTAGCAGATGGTATGCAGCCGCCTCTGAGAGACACTGTTTTATGACTGTGAATGACTTGTGGTGAGTCTTGATAAATGAGCACTTGATCTAATCACCAGCCTGCTTTAAAGTGAGCTTTTCAAAAAATGACTTGCAGCCATCACTTACTGTGACTGATTTCTGTTCCAGATCTATTCCTCCAGCAACACTAAATCCCAGGCCAGCTCCTTCTTCTTTGTGCAAGACTACGAAGTATGTGTCTTCCTTGCTCTAGCAGAAAAATGGGAGACAGAGGGGAAGGGGAAGGCGAAAAAAACAAAACCAAAGATCAAGACCAAGTTCCCACACAAATGACAAATTCCCAGTATCCACAGATTATGGCAGGTGAAAGAAGCAACTCAAGGAATTGAAACTGAGAGATTAAGCGTATTTCTGCTCATGCTACAGATGACTAGCAGCCATAATAGGAGAACTCAGGTGACAGCAAAGGTTTCTTCAGTCAGTTCAAACCTAGAAAGCAAAGTCAAAATTAGGATAGCGAAAGGGTATTAAACCTTGGGTAGCCTAATTTTCACACTGTTATCAACTTTGCTTTACTTGACCTTTTGCAGTCAAAACTCAATAGTCCACATACACCTTTCTGGACCAAGCACTGTACTTTCCAGGGAATTGCTAACACTTCTGTTATCCCATTTCTCCTTCTTCTTGAAAGGCAGTTACAAAGATATAATGAAGGACAGTTGCATCAACCTCTTCTCAGCAGTGCTGGACAATCTTGCAAGGGGCAGGGGCTACAAATTGAAGCTGGGGAAGGGTAGATTGGACAGCAGGAGAAACTGCTTGACTTGGGAGATGAAAGTAAAGAGCCTATTAGTGGTACAAATGGGACTAAGCTGTGCTGTTGTGGAAATGGGAGCATCTAGCACAGGAAAGGGACTGGTGCACGTCTGCACCAGGGCTGAACTTGGCTCCAGACCAGACCAAAGGTGCAAAGCTGATTTCTTCGAAGTGATGGCCTGCTGCCAAAATACAGAATTTGCCATGAGAGAGAAGCAGCTCTGTCCAGCAAGTCTGGCACTGTCTTATGAAGGTTATTAGGACAAAACCAGACGCTGTTACAGAGACCACGTTTTGTGGTGCAAAGGGGACTGTAAGAAGGCATTTGGTGGAGCAAGGGGATAGTAACCATCTGTGGGGCAGAGTGTCAGAAGTGGGGAGTAGAAAGCAGGTCTCTCAGCTTTTCCCTGGGATCCCATCCAACCTCAGTAATTTCCAGAAACTGCCAACACTAAAATTAATGGCACATCATTAGAAACCAACCTCTTAATCTATTCAGCTTTAAATGACATATTAGCTCACTAAACATTTTAACTCAGCGTTTGCCTTTTGATTTTGTTTCAAAAGGCACAGGGAACCACAGATTATTATCATTTTTTGGTGAAAAAACAGTCAAATTCTTGGTATCACTGCATGCTTTTTTGCCAAATAGTGGCCGTGGAAGATTTTGTGCATTAGAGGCATCCCTGCAATGCACAGAGCCAATGTCAGAAACCGATGACATCCTGATCCACATCACTGATCCATCAGTGCTCGAGGAGACAGGAGCAGTCAGGGCTGAACACCCTAGCCCACAGTCTCCTGTAGATGTTAAGACCCTTCTCACCTGTACTCAAGTGAGAACAGCTTTATGTTAGGCTAGAAATAATAATATCAGTTAAGTTACCTAGGCTAGCCCCTTTCAAAGAGCAGTGAGGGTAATGGAAACATACACAGATCTTTGACCGTTAAGTACTATAGCAACCCTTTTTGTTTAAGAGGTCAGGTTCTTTCCAACTGTTGCTACCACAACTTAATTTGCTTACACTGGGTAAGAAGGAAAAAAGAATTAAAAACAAAAATATTCAGAGGCTCAGATGTTAGAGGGTTGTTCAAGGACCACATGTCCTGGGCCAGTCGGCAACACAGTCTGAGCCCCAGCTTCCCACTGCCGAGGTTGCACATCTCCTCCCTCCTCAGCTCTCAGTGCTGTCCTCAGCCAGCACGTGTATGCCCCATAGTACATAGATATGGTTATTGATGCTTACTGCTATACTTGGCCACACAGTGAACACAAAAGGTCTCCAGTGATCACCTCTGTTTAGCCTGTTAGCCAAAGATCATTGGCCATAGAGATTTAAACAATAAAATGTCCGTATACTTATTTTTTTATATATATAGTAGCACTTACTAAATGCTAGCAGTAAATTCGGCACTGTTCAGAGCAAAGATGATGACAAACCCTTCCCAGGGAAGCTCTCAGGCAGAATCAGGCAGTCCATCTCATTTTTCAGCAATTGCATAACTATGAAGAACTGTCCTATTGTACATTCAAATCCAGCATTTGACTAGCATAACATTTTCCAGTGTACGTGCCATACTGGGCTTAAATATGGATAAGAAACTATGCAGACAAGAAGTGCATTCCAAAAAGCATTCAGCTTTATAAATATTTGAGTTCTCAAGCTTTGAAAAGTGGCATAAATAAATAATCTCTCCAAGACCCCATGCAAAATACTTTAAAGAACACTTAATTACCTTCCGCCAGCAGTACAATCCAGTCCTAATTTTATCAGTAAAGCTACTAAACCCTCTTGGCTCACCAAGCTCTTGGGACTTGCAAGCTTCAGCTATGCTGTCCCTGGAAGGAGGTAAAGCTGGGTATTTTGCAGAGGTCCTGTTCCCCCCAGCCTGCCCTATGTTTGAAACAGCAACCTTTGTCAGGAACGCTCTAAATGCAGCTCAGCCAGCAGTTATGCGGACCAGATGGCAGCTTCCCCTCCAGTGCTGTCATTATTTTATCAACTTCTGTTCTGATTTTAAAAGGATGTGGATGTATCCCAAAAACACAAACACAAACACTGCAAATAGAGAAGTAATGTTCTGGCAATCATTTCACTTTGGAGGCCTTCTTTAAATGTCTAGATAATGAAGCAGGTTATCCTAATTCAATAACCAGTTTCCACAGAAGAGAACAAAAAGGTCACAGGAGTCTCTTACAAACCCTCCAGCAGCAGCATTCTGGTGAAAAAAAAACAGCATTAAACAAAATAAACTCAATTTCCGTGATCACAGCTTCTAGCAAAAGGCGGGTGCTTCCAGGCACAGAGAGAAGCAGATCTTCCCTTGAGTGGTGGGGAAAGTGAGTCTGACCCAGATGGTTGGTGGAAAGTTAAATTCTGATGTGCAATTAATGGCAAACCCAGGAGTTTCTCAGCTGTAATGACGACTCAAATGGAGGCATACTTCCCCACTTAAGATAGGTCTATTTATTGTGCCTCAAAACTGCTTTTGCACTGGACAAACAATAGCCCTTCTTATATAAAAGCCATTAAAATTTATTTTGGGTTTATAGCAGGCATTCAAAAACCAGCATTAGTAAAACTACCATCAACTGTAACCTACTGCAGAACTACTGGAGGAGCTCTAAAACTGTTTGAAAGAGATTTTATCTGCCATTAAGAAAACCCTTGAAAATACCACCAGTAATCTAGTTTTATCTTCTGGTTTTTACCTTTACTTGTGCTTTGACTTCTTGGAGCATAGCAGCAACATCACATTTTGGTACTACTGCTGACAAAACAGATTGCAGTTTTTGCTGGTCCAAGCTTGAGACAAGCAACTGATCCAAGCTAAAATGAACAGAAAAAATATAAAAGACAGCTTTATATTTCTAGACCATGTAGACATACATTTCAGGTATACAATGTAGGTTGCATTAGGGTAAATGATGAAGGGCCACTTAAAAACAGGTAAGAAATGGTGTATGCTGGGAGAATGGGAAGGGGTAGAGAAGACAATTTAAGAGCAACTCTGAAAATCAGTCCCCGTTCTGTTCCCCCCCTCCTTTGCCAATGGTTTTAGCAGCAGACATTAACAAAAACAAGGAGACAGCTACATCTGAAGACTGCTTCTGGCAGGACAACAAGCTCGTTTGTCACCACAGGCTGTGCTGGCAGCCAGCGCTGCCCAGCCTCCCCTCCACAGTGGCTGCTGTGACCTAACGTGGCCAAAACCTGACCAAAACCAGCTAGAGGGGACACAGAAAAGGAGCCTGGCCCTGCCAGGATAAAGTGTTTCACCCTGTACCGAGGCGCAGATGCCACCAGACCAGCAGCATGGCGTCTCTGAGCCACCAAGAGCATGTAGAACGGCACCCCGAACCATGAGGGGAACGGGGGCTGGGGCCAAAGCTGAAACATGCTTTGGGGTGGACCCGGGGCAAATGGGGAAGCTTCACCTCGGGAGGGGCTTGTGGGGATGAAAATGGAACAGTGGTAGGAAAGCTGACAGCAACCTGATGGACCAGCTGTT
>NW_009267230.1:2304458-2305478 GCF_000687185.1 Egretta garzetta
CGGCGTCTCAGCGGGGCTGGCTGCGGTGGCCATCCCACCGCACGACCTTCTGGTGAGGGGCGACCTCGCGGCCGAGTGTATATCGATGGCCTTGACGATGGGCCGGTCGAAATTTGCCAGGTTTTCAAAGGACTTGATCCTCTGTTTGACAGAGAAGGATGAGGTAGGTTCATGCGGCCAGTTCAGTTCATAGTAGTAGTAATTTCTCCTGAAGCTCCTCAGCTTGTCAGTAGCAGGGCAGCTAATGCCACTGGCTGAGGGGGACGTGTCATGGAGCCTCTGGGTGCTTTTAGAGGTGTATGCCTGCTCCTTCCCACTATGGCCATTTGGCAGGTTAAGATGGACCATCTTTAACATCCCCGTCGCCACTTGGGGGTATTTCTCCTCTGCAGCGTGGCCCTGGGGGCCTTGCATGGGATGAACCTCTGCAACATGGCAGTCCTCCCTCAAGTGACCAGACAACTGGGCCGGCATCGAGTAAGTTCTTGTCACAGGTTTCGACAAGCAACAGAGATTTCTGTCTCCGGCGGTATCCACTTTTGAGAAATACTGCACGGTCCCCATCTCCTCAGTCAGCTGAGACACTTCTGTGTTTGTCTCTTCTGTTTTCTCCAGCAATGGCAGCTGCAAAAATGATGCTGGTGAGGATGAGGCAGAGGAGGAGGAGGAAGAGGAAGAGGAGGAAAGCTTCACCTCGATGAAAGTGCGCTGGATCTCCTGTCCTTCCAGCTGCTCCTGCTGAACTGAGGGGGACCTCAATGAAGAAGAGCCTCCAGCAGATGGTCTCACATTTTGCAGATCTAATTGCCTAAGGTCATCTGCACTATAGATGCTCTTGATTGAATTCAGGCCTGTGCCAGAGTTCTCAGTCCTCCCTTTCACATATTCCACTTTTGGTATCCCCTGAGGAGATGAAGTGACTTTGGACTGACCGTCTCTGGCTCTGAAATCATCCACCCTAGCACCCTGACCCTGGCACACTGCAGGCTGCACGGAAACTTGCTTTTCTTTTGGTTTTCC
>NW_009267230.1:2305498-2314549 GCF_000687185.1 Egretta garzetta
TCCTGCTGCAGGTCTGTTAGCTCCCCACAGCCACATTTCATTTCACCGCTCACTGTAGGGCTGCCGGTGCCATTCAGGAGAGGCAGAAGTGAATCTTCAGAAGTGACCAGAGATTGTTTATTTTCTAGCTCTGACTTCAGAGTCCTTGAGGATGCTGAAATGCTCTTGCCAGGATCTGGGTTTGTAGGTGAATTACGGGACAGGGGTGTTTTCTTCCCCAGGAGTTTAGGGGACAGCTGTGGAGAAACAGAAGCCCTTTTCTGATCAGCCCCGCTGACTTTGGTAGGATTAATGCCAGAAGAATCTGAATTTACCTTTGCTTTGCTTTTGATGGTGAACCCTTTTAGCTTTGGCCCTGCTTTGGCCTTCTGGTTATTTAAAAAGGTGTCCATTATATTTTTTTGTGCCATTCCCTTAGACTCCTGACAGGATTTTTTCTGCAAGGATGGGCTGTGCGGTACTGCAGCTCCTTTGCAGTGATTTGTGCCTGAGCTTTGGACTTTGCCGTTTGAAGTCCTTCCTGACGTCACACAGTTGATTTTCTCATTTTTCCCTGGCAAGTCATGAGTTGTATTAGCCTTTGGATCTTTAGATCTAGTGGGAAAGGGAGACCTGAGTGATATTGCTCTTGATGATGATGCATTCACATGATTGCTGTCTGTTTTAGACAAGTTGGACAAACTGTTGGTTTCTTTCTTCACTAAGCAGTAACTAACAGCGTGATTACAGTCATCAACCACAGTTTCACTTTCAGATTTGGATCTCTGCTCATCATGACATCCTTCTTTTTCAAGCGAGTTATTCTCCAAGCCATTGACACTTCTAGCAGAGCAAAAGCTTATCTTTTTGCAGTGCAGAGACCCTTCCTCTTCAATGGATTCACAGCATTTTGTATGTCCGTTACTGTTTCCCAAACCCTTCTGTTCTTCTGTACTTAAGGCACCATTGTTACAGAAAGAGTAAACTTCAGGGACACTGACTGAATTCTTTACGATGTCTTTTTCTGGCAGGAAAACCAAGGAAGAAGAACACAAGGATGCAGAGGACACATCTGAACACTGTGAGGGACATGGAGTGGGACCACCGTGATCTTCCAAGCCTAGTTTGTTGATGCTTGTCTCCAGTGACCCACACATTGCACAGCCCTCAGTAGTTTGCACAACTTTTCTGGCGTAAGGGCACAGTGGGGAGAGAGAGCTTGTTGCAGATGTGAGATGCTGTTCCTGTGCAGGCTTTTGCAGCTCGTCGTTCATGCAACAAATCTCAATTTGCTCCTCATCCGACTCTGTTACAGTACAGACTGCGGGGGCGTTAGCAGCAACGCATGGCCCAAGCAATGCCTCATTAGCATTATCAAAGGTTTCCGTGACAGACTCTGTGTCTGAGTGAGAATCCTCTGCAGCCCCATACATAGACTTTGGAAACGGGTCGCTTCTCTTACCTTCCAGAGAGTTTGCTGTAGGCAACTCATCCTCATTTAAACTGCTAAAATTCCTAGAATAGTTATTTAAAGAGTTTTTATTCACAGTAAAAAGTTTGCCTGTGTTAATGGAGTCCAACACAGACAGCCCCAAAACCCCTTGTGCATTAGCTCCACAATTCTTATTTTTTTCAGGCAGCTCCTCCTTGGCTGGTCGTGGATCAGATGCGGGACAGCCTTCGTCGGTCCCACAGCAGCACATCGTGGTGTACTCATCTCGGAGGGGGCTTTCCACTCGCGACGGGATGCGCGAAGCCCTGCTCTCAGGAGCGCCCATTTGGCTGAGCAAGTCATCGATATCCGTGACGGGCACGGCAGCGCTGTCCTCGGCACGGCTGCTTTTCGTGGCACCTCTCTGCACGCCTTTGCTCGTGGCATCAGGTGGCAGTGTTGTTCTCTCCACCGCACAGCTGCCACCAGCGTTTTGCAAACCTGCTCCTTCTCGCTTCCCGGCGCTGGGTTCCTCCTCACTTGCGAGGATGCTGTTGATGTTGGCCTGATTTTGACTCTCTACCCCTGGTGACAGGATGAGGTTTGTAAATCTGCTGACAGCTGCATCATGATAAAATAAATAAAAAAGAGAAGCAAAATCCTGTCAGATATGGGAAGTGATACGCAAAACACCAGGTTTTATTACACAAATAGACACCCACATAGTCAGACTACATGTTTTCCTTTTGCTCTGCACTCCTCCTCTTCTGTAATGATGTTTACCACAACTTGAATTAATCATAACCCTGTGTGTTTGAGTAGCACACAGGAGGGAGCAATCCACTCATCCAGGGAGAGTAGTCATGATCTGTTTAATTCTCCGATTTGAAATTTCAGCCGTCAAGCAGCCAACTACCAAAGTGTCAGTGTGCAGTAAGCAGGCTGAGCAGTACTGCTTCTCATTACTAGTTTGATCGAAGATGTCTCCAACAGATCGCAGAGAGTACACAAAGCCCTGGCATAGCAAACAAAGGTGAACAGGTAACAGTGACAAGGTGTGCATAAATAACTCTGATCCTCTCGGCACTTCTGCAGGTGTTTAATGCGACACGCATGGGTGATGTTATACACGCATTAAGCATATGGGCTTTACAGGATTCCTGGCACAGACCTTTCCTTGTTTCCAATACATGTTTAACCCACTCTTCAGCAACACACTGAGCTCCCTGTCACTGCTGCACTCCAACACCCATTTCTCCAGCTCTTCCATCTTCAGCACTTCGCCCTGCTTGCATCTGCTTGCACCTTTCTACACTGCTTCTGGGACACGCATCCCCACTCAAGCTGCTTTTGAGAGGCCAGTTACTACCAGATGAGTCCCAGAAAGCGCTCAGAGAAGGAGGGGTGTATTCAGAGAGCCAGCATCCTTTCCTGCTCATTCAAACGTGCCAGCGCATCCCTCTAATCCTTGCACAAACCTGCACAATTATCCACACCACTTAACTTAGGTACTCATGTTAAAAGTGCAGGTTCCTCCTGGAGTCAACATGGGGAAGAGCAATCTGAAGAAGCCGGGTTAGGATTTGAAGTATTGCCCTGTTTCAGTGTGCTGGATCACACACTGAAGAGATCCTCTTCTCTGCCAGTGGGGCAGGGTGAGGGGAAGGGGAAGAGAGAAGGGTTGCCTGATAAAGGAGTGCCAAAGTGCCCCCACCCCAATGCTATTAGTCTGCAAAAGCCACAGCAATCTGAGAAAATAAGAACAGGACTCTCTGCCAAGCCAGGAATTCCTTAAAGAACAACTGGAACTGAAGCATCTGGAAGCACTTTAGGCTCCCAGGTATTAATAGGTACACAAAGAAGATCATAAGCTAAAACGAAGCAAAATATTATGTTCTTCCTGAATTTGAAAAGTATGCTTTTCTTTTTCGAACGCTCACTTCCACACCATGTAATTTGTACAGTCCGTGGGGATGCATATATTGCTGTAGCAGCATAAATCAGCCCTGAGCAGAAACTAAGGAGGTATCAAATGTTTCAATTCAAACTAGAAAACTTTTTACAAGAAACATGCAAATAAACATTTTGGTAAGATTCTAGCTTTCTTGGGGTTTCTGTTTCATCTTTCTGCACATTAGAGAATTCTGACACATGAAAGGGAAAGAAAGAAAGAAAAAAGGCTTTTATTACCTTATTGCCCATTCACAAACCCACTATATAAACGCCAGCTCTTAAAAAGAGAAAGATGTGATTTTAAAGGGTTAATGCAGTTACCGAACTGGCACAGCGGTAAAACGGGTTGACAGGACAGGGCTGCTGCTGAGTTAGCTCCAGGTCTGCGTGAAATGACTCCAACCTCTGCGGATGCTGGCAGGAGGGACACACGGTAAGCGGGAGCTTTGAACCCTTCACACAGGAGTAGCTTTGCTCCCCTCATCGTGGTGCTGGGAAGGACCCCGAAGCCTGCTTGGGCGATGAAGCGCTTTGCCTGGCTCACCAAGGCAGACACAATGTACCCCTTGTTTTCTTCTCTGAATCCATGTGGGAAGCTGGGGCAGCAGAAGATCAGACCCAGCTGATCCAAGGGAATTTTCTTCACTGGTACTCAGAATAAATGCTACGAAAGCAAAACCGTTCTCTCACCTGGTGCTGCCTTCTGGATCTCCAGGGTTACGGATGTGGGAAGACACTGCATAAGCAAGCAGATTTCCTCGTACGTCATCTTACTGACTGGGATACTGTTGATGGTGGTAATCTCATCTCCTACAGCCATCTTGCCCATTGATCCCTGATGCAATGACAGATCCAAGGAAATTATAAGTACACCTCAGAAGCCCTGCCACAGGGGCAAACATTGCGGGGAAGCAATTAATGGCTTATGAGCAACATTCCCTATTTCACATCACTGCAGTTCACAGGTACCACTGCTGTCAGTTTGCCAACACGTAAATAAAGAGCAGACTGTGCTTTTGCCCGGAGAGGAATTAATGATCAATCTAAACCAGGAAGGTCAAAAGAGCTGCTGGATTCTCTGCGAGATCAGTATAAGGGAGGACACAGCCCTCTTCATTTAAATGAATTGGGATGGGTCAGTCCTAGCTTCTTCAGGACTGGAACATTGGCTGTGATTTTTGCATTTCATGTATGAATTATATTCCTGGTCACAACGTCCCATTGGACCAATGGGAATCTCCTAAATAACTAAGTTGGACAGGGACTGAGCTATTAAGGTAAAAGCCTAAGTATGTTTCTAAACACTGCACAGTATGTCAGAGAAAAAAGCAGGAACAGAACCCAAATCCCCAGCTCTCACAGCCCAATTCAAACTACTGTGATATATCCCCCCTTACCCTAGTCACCACTGACTAGAATAAAATGCTACATCCAGCTTTGTGCACCAGAGTATCCTCCTTCCTCCTCCTGCACTTTTGCATCTAGGTCAGCAATTCCACATCCAGCATGAAGCCAAGTATCCATACCAGTTTGTGCGTGTATGAGATGCAGAAGAGCAGTGTGTTACTGGTACTTCCACAGCACCTGGCAAACCTGGCTGGCACCTAATGCCTCCTGGTACCAGATCTGTATAATACAGGAATACATGCATATAAAGTAAGAAACATTTTTGCCACCAGGATTTACTTGTTTTGTCTTTGCCTCCGGTGAAAAGAAAGGAAACAAAAGAATAGTATTCCCTCAAAACTGTGACTGTCAGTGGGTATCAGCCCATCTCTGTAGATCTGCCTCTTGACTTTCTTAGTTTTAAATCAACCAAGGGTGCACTTCTGAATCAGAAACGCTTCATATAAGAGCAGCTTCAGAACAATATGGGATGAGACATTTTGCCCAGCAGAAACAAACATTTCCTTTGCACTTACTCTCAATAGATTACTTGCTTAATAATAGTAATAATTAATAAATAAACATAAACACAATAATGATAATAAAAAATCATCCCTGCAAAGTGAAAGCAAATTGCAAAGCAACCCAAATTAAAAAAAATTACCATTTCTGCTGCTCCACCTGGCCGCAGCCCTGTGACAACAACCTTTAAGGGCATGGCCTGGATTTCCAAATCCAGGCCAAATGACTCGTGCTCATTGCGAACCAGAGTGACTATTTCACCCTGCCCCTGCCCGGCCCCATCAGGTACTTCACACTTCTTGCTGTGAGGGAGCATCCTTGCAACAGGCTTGTTGTAAGAGCTATGCTCCTCCGTCCTCTGTCTCTGCAGGCTTCGGCACTCAGTGCTCATCATGCTTTTCACTCTTGTGACTGCCCTGTGCTCAAGTTTTGGTGACCTCTTAGCTTCGAGTTGTGCTTCCCGGAGCTCCTTCAGACTCAGGCTGCTAAGACGAACTTCAGGCACACTTGAGTAGTCGAACGCTATGATGGGGAAGAAGGGAGACTCAATTTGCTCCAGCGTGCTGCCTGCAGACTCCCCGGAGTTGCTGAAGACAGGGGAAGACGTCTCCATGCCACTGTATCTAGGTGACTCGCTGTCCTGGCTCTCATCATCAATTTCTACAGATGAGGTTGTAATGACAATGCCAGCGTCCTCCTGGCTCTTGGCCCTCTGGCTTCTTTGCAAGTGGGAACTTTCGTCATCATCACTAACGTCACCGTCGTAGAAGACAACCCTCCTCTGTCGATGAAAGGGGCTGCGGGCAGATTTGGGGCTGTCGCTGAGGATGCCAGGTCGGACAGACTCCACATGCTTGTTGTGAAGGCCAGACGATCTCCCACTAGTCGGAGAAGCCAGACCATTTGCTTTTGCCACTCCTGCTTCTCTAGCAGCTAGGGGAAAAAAAAGGTATACTTTAATTGAATTTATAGATGATTTGTAATACCATGCATCTGACTGCAGCAGAGTACATGTGGGTCTGTTTGCAGGGGAAGCTTAACCTCCCCTCACAGAGGAAAAAGCAGGTTTTTCATGTCCTCCCTCTAATTACAGTAAAGAGCAAGAGGGATGGCAGATAGCTCCACAATTTATGGGTAACTCCTGAAATCAGTTCACGGCACATCTGGTTCTATTTTCAGTTTATTTCTAAATTATGACTATGACCCAAAGAAAAAAGGGATGCAAAGTCATGTGTATTTTACTTTAAACAACAGAATTTCTTTCACATTTTCCTTAAATCTATGCTTAGGACTGCCTGCATCAACTTACAGAGAGTGAAAAATGTTTTCCTGAACAAAGACACGAGCACATGACAAGCAGTTTCAAATTAAAGAACCCTTTCCACATCCTCCTTAGAAAGAACTGCATCTTATTTTGTAGAAAGTTTTTTTGTTTTGCTTTGTTTTGTGGGATCTTAAAACGTAAAAGAGCTTTTAAGCATGAAAGAATGAATTTCCAGGGAAAAATAAGCTGTAGACAAAAACACTACATGAGAAGCACAGGAAAGGGAGAACAAATGTAATATCCTTTGAATTTGAAATCACAGGTGCATGTCAGTAAGGAAATGTAAGATTCCTTCAGTCAATTACTATGGGGAGACAGACACATATGCAAAACATCTGATGTCAAATTGAACATTTGATTGTTTTTACACTGCTACACATGGCATTTTGAAATTGTGGATTTGAGATAGCTATGAGCACTTTCATTTAAATGTAATCAATCAGATGATCATCAGTCATTTGAAAATAAAAAAAACCTGCAGTGCTGTCAATCTAGTTTTGGCCAAACCAATCAAATAAAGTCATTTTCACATGATCAGAGCAGCAATTTGGACAAAATACCATGGAAACGGGCATTTATGTGCATTGTTGTAAACCCCTTCCATTTTCCAGAATTTCATATGATCAGCACTGGCTTGCACTACACTGCCAGGCATTTCTTACCAGCACAGAAATCACCGTAGCTCTCCTGCAAAGCAAACCAGTGCTCAGTGACTCTCCCCCCATTAGCCAAATGACCAGGCACATTTCCGTTGCTTACTCAGGTTGCTAGGAAGAAGAGAGCCATCATCCAACAAACTGTTTCTGTTCTTCTGACGGAGCTGCTCCTCGTCGCAGGAGCCGGTTACAGCATCAGAAAACGGGAGCTGGCTCGTGCCATCATGCGAGAAGTACTGGGAAAGCTCTGCCTCGGAGCTGACAGATCCCTGCTGAAAAGAAGTGAGACTGGTGACTGGCCGTCACCGATGCTTAATGCCCCTGTCTGCATGCAAGCACCACAAACTCTGCTCACATTGCCATGTCAATAAAGGAAGTTTAAAGCCACTTTTTAAAATAGAGGATTTGTCAGGATATTGAGAGCCAAACTGTCAAACTTTGATAGCTGAAATGCTGCACATCGATACATTTTTAGCCAGTGTAATAAATAAAAAAGGATTCTAAATCCCACTTCTTTGCAGATGTGGTTCAATGCAGAAAAAAGGGATGAAACCATTCACTTGTGTAACTCCCTTTATACACCTTCTGCACCGAGAGAAGGGAATGGGTTGTACTTCTGGACACAGTTTGTATGGCTGTTTTGGCTCTCCCAGGAAAACCAGGGACTTTTCCGCTGCAGTGGCTATAGAGAGACCAAGCGCTCAGCCTTCTGCCCACAGGCTTGGGTCTCTCCTGCTAACTTTGTGTCCCATGGACCAGGGGCGCCTTTGAGGTGGCAGGAGGTGGGAGCCCACGGCCTTTTCTGCCATGCGCTGCACATTGCTTCCAAAGGCTACAGCCACACAGATGAACAGGAGCTTGCTGCTGTCACGATTTAAATATGTGACGTAAGAAGCAAACCCTTTTATGGAGCCCATGTGACAGGGAAGGAGCACGGTGGTTTGGTTTTGAACTCCTTGATCAAGTAAGAGCTTCAGCAAAAGCAGAGTTTGAAGCAGACCCTGTTTTTATTGCATCTAATCCTTTTACCCGGCTTGCTGGCTCCAGGAAGCGTTTCATAGTCCAGCTGAGGGGAGATGAGGTCTCTCCTTGTTTGGCTTTCACACTAGGAGACGGACTTTTTTGTACAGCTCCTGTTAAACACAGCTTAGTTAGATGCCAAAAAATTAAAGTTGTGGTCCATATATCCAAACAAGCTCCTCATTCACCTTCTGAGCTGGGGGCTGCATTTAATCCCACTTATTCATTATCTGAATTGCTCTCCTAAAGTGAGATTTATTTAACATTTCACAAGCTCTCCCTCAGATCAGGCAAAACACTATCACAGAGACACATTAGGCCAGCCAGGCCCAGGACAGAGCTACGAACAAGAGATGAGCAGGAGACTTTCTCCCTCACCCGCTGGAGCATGCTGCTGACTAGGTGCAGCCTCGAAAGACAAATTAGCAGCCACTGGCAAGGTCTACTTCAACAAAGGTCTTAGCTGACACAGACACAAAGAGGATAATTACAAATCCAACATTTCTGCCTAAAAATCACCTTGCTAGTCACTCTGCCGTTGCCAAGAGTTTGCTTTCGTCTGTAAGATTTTAGGACGTGCTAAGCCTAGAATTCAAAAACATCAGACAAACGCCAGAGCACACATTTTGACATGACCCTAAAGATTAAAATGGAGTTAAAACATATAGTCCAGTATGCAATATCTGGACTTTTTCAAACAGACACAATACTTTCTCTCTTTTTTTTTTTTTTTGCCATCTACATGTGTAAGTGTACAGAGATGGAGTTGACTCCTTTCT
>NW_009267230.1:2314661-2319480 GCF_000687185.1 Egretta garzetta
TTCCCTACTGGGACATTGTCCATCTCACCCATCCACAGAGGACAGAGCAACCATCTCTTGGCAACCGTACTTTTAGATCACAGCAGCCTAGCGAAACAAAGCAAGTTTCATGAGCTATAGAAATGATCCACCTGAACCGGATGGTTTTGCTAAAATTTCTGCAGTGGACAGAGTGATTACACCCCCTAAACTGTTCTGAGGGCCTTCAAAATACCAATGCTGGGGAAACCAAGACCATGTCCTTAAACCTTGTTGTGTCTGGAAAAGGACACATTTTAGGAGAGAACATGCTGCTACCTGTAACATGAGAGGAGCTGGCATCCTTGTTCTCTCGGTGGGTAGTACGCGCGATTGCTTCATCCATCTCCTGCTCAGAAACCTAAAGTCAAGTGGAAGACAGAGATCAAACCAGGCAGATGAAATGAAGATGGAAGTCTGACCACTTATCGCTACAAAGACATGATTAATTTCAGATATGCTACTATTTTTAAAGATGCAGTAAAGAAAACCTCGCTGAGATTTCCTAAGTCCTGGTCCCCTGATTCAGTCTCCCTCCATGCCACTCTCCGGCAGAAACCAGGAGGCAGAAGCCTACTGATTTCATGAATACCACATCCAAGTGCCACATTATGCAAACAAATAAAACAGCACTAGACTTAAAGAAATTAAATGAAGCCATTGCAGCACAATTTTAACTCAATTAACTGCTGTACATTGATTTATTGAGAAAGTATTACTTCCAAATAGACAAAGGCTGCTTTGTACAAGCATACATCAGCAACAGAAGATGTTCTACACTTAACCTACCGGAAGAATACCAGACTTCCCGAGATATTAGCTGCCTTTTTAATTTTCATTTCTCCTTGCTTTTAAAAAGAAAACCTAAATCAGTAACTGGTAATTAATGTTTCTCTGGTTTAAGAATAAATACCGGTTTACCATATTTGCTAATTTTGTCCTGAATTACTGCCATGCACTTAATTCTTAATACTGGAAAATTCCATATAATTTTATAACAGGAACAACTAGTCTGAAGGAATATGTATTTAAAAACAGAAAGCAAGTTAATTCTGTTGAAAATGATTTCTATACACGCTGCTTTACATGAATTAAAATTCAGCATAAATAGAGACAAGAAACTTGAATCTTTCTGAACTATGAAGATTTGAAAGATTCCTAAGCAAACACAGCAGTTTAAACATAGTTTAAATGCCACATTCACTCAGAATAACAAGAAGAAAGAAAATTTTGTGGTATTTCTCTTGGAAGTACATGAAAACACCAAAGTGAACATATTCAGCAACAAAATGTACTATGAACCTTTTGTGTCATAAAATGAGACATTAAGTATAAAAATGTCTAAAACAACATGAGCCTTTGTAGAAATACATCTCTGTTTTCAGCCTGTGGCATGACATTACAGCAAACCAACAGCCTCTGGGCTCCTGGGCACAGGGAGTTCCTACAGGACATGGACCAAGCCCTGAGTGTATGCTCCAGGACCTTCACACAAACCTTTGGGTACAAGATGTCCCAAGAGTAAAACTAGGTGCTGGGCAGGCTGCAGTATTTGTTTAGAGCTAACCAAAAATCCATGCTTCAGCAAGCTCTGCCAACTTTAGCATCCTCTATGCCTCAGGCAGATCAAACTGGAGAGGGACAAGCTAATTCCTAACTACAATCTGCAGGCTGGGGTATTAGAGCTAATAAAATACAATCAAATACCACACACCCTTCAGTAGATCCCCCAGAGCTGTCAGAAAAAGGGTGACAGTGATATAACGATAAATAATGGGTCCCTGTACGGACACTCCTTCAGAGATCCACTATGAGGGACTGTAGATTCAATACTGCCTAAGGGGAAGAAATGCTTTAGGGTCTCTCCAGCTCCACTTTTAGCTTTTCTTAGCATTTCTTGGCAAAGGATTTGTTGTCATTTTAAATATCACTTATGGAAAACTGTAATAGGAGCCACTTAATAGTTTCCCTCTGTTACTGAGTAATAGCAAGCAATTAGCTTAACTCAGTTCATCTTCTCAGCAGATACCTGGTTAGGTCACTCATGGGCTTTCAAGCCACCATGACAGCAAGACGAAGGATGGAGGAGAGAGGGCAGGCTCCACTCCATGGGGTCTTTATTTCATGGCACTTACAGACTCTCCAAAAAGTCTATATGCCTTAATAATGCAATCAAATTGAACCATCGTGCTGGTTCAGCACAGCATACAGACTCCCTAGAAGTACTGTTGTCTTAGGCTCTAAGCCCAATTCTTACCCCCTCCATGCTTACCTTTAACTAACAGAACCACAGCCTCTTTCTTTTTAGCAGCACAAGACCTTGCAGCAATGACAATAAGCTCTGGGCAGTAGACTCCTATTTGTCTATTGTTTGTATATTTGATTTACCAGAAAGCACACAATTAATTATAAAGTAAGAAACCTGAGTTCCCCTAGATATGGATTTATTAAGGCCTCCATTTGTAGTTACGAGTTCAAAAGTCAGAGCTCTCTGGACCCACTAATGCAAATATTTTTACAGCTTCATTCCTGTTTAAACAGGAAGGTTTTGTACACTCAAGAAATTCTTTGAAATATTGAAATAAAAGAAGTTGTTATTCCCTATAGCTTGGCTAAAAGGCTTTTATCTTCTACCATCAATTTTTTAAAATCACTTGAAAATACTCACTTTGTAAACACAGCCTTATTTCCAAATTGCCCCTGCAGTAGCAGTATGTTCCAGATTCTCACGTTTTAATTCCTGAAGGAAAACTTTGATCCTTGGACAGATTTTACTTTTTAAAAAACAGTATTCCTACTACCTTATTGTAGTTGATCAGTTCAATCTGTTGATATTTATATTCCTGGCCCCAAAAAATATTCTACTCAAAGACAAACTGATTTTGAGGAAGAGGACTTGTGCCGTATTTGCATTGCCAAGAAAGATGGGAACACTTCACTCAAGTAGTTCCAGGAAAATTGCATTTGATCAGTGGGTGACTAAGTGAAAAGCATCGGGGACAGTCCAGCATTGCTACAACTTGCAAAACTGGAAGGCATCATTACAATCCTGACTTCTTGCACAGCACATGCCACAGAGAGAAAAAAACCCCAATATTCTTCATTTGCTGCTTTCCCGACAGCACAACTCAAATTACAGCACCAAAGAAAACCACCCCAGATACACTAACACTAACTCACCTTTGGGTTAGGGTGCCGGCTAATGATAAGGCTGACCGGACCTGGACCGCATTCGCTTAGGATGGCATAGGCTTCGCTTAACGCTGCGTGACGCAGGCTCACTGAATCTGCCTCCAGGATCTGGTCACCCCGACTGGAGAGATACACAGAGCCAGTCAAACACAACTGCCTTTTACAAAAACATTTGTGCTTTCATCTGATGGCCAAGGTTTTTCAAAGATACAAGTGTCTGGAATAGATCTGATTTGCAAAGAAGCCAGTCTTACTCTTGCTCCCAGTGATGTGACTTTGGGAGGGAGGTCCAGAGATCCCTTCCGCACTTAGTGTCAGCGCTACAAACCGTATTAAATCAACAGAGAAAATTGGGTGCATTTGGACCAGGGTGAAAGCAAACTTCAATTCCAGTTCTGCATTCAGATACTTGTTGAGCACAGAAGAGGAAAAATTAGATTCAGATGGGCTGTTCCTTCCCATCATATTAAACTACTTAACACAAACACTGATAAGAAATTCATGACTTAGATATGAGTATAGAAATGATTCCAGGAAAAAATTGAGCACAATAAGCCTGTATTTGCCTCAAACAAACATATAGAACCCACTGAAAAGACAAAAAGAAAAAACTAAAACCTCTGAAAGCACAGATTGTTTAGTTTTGTTTTTCCACTTTCTTGACTCTTGCACATGATGCTCAGACATCTGGAACTATTCAAAAGAAAAGATCATCAGCTAGGGATATCGTTAAAGCCTTCTCCATAATTACTAAAGCATTTGCTTTAAATAGACATTCTCCAACAATCTACTACTGCTGATTTACGTTGTGCTACTTGTGATAACGGAAATGAGTTAGCACTCAGTCCACGGGCTGAAGGCAAAAAGGCAATTGCGCATGGCAGCCTTCAGTAACCTGTATCTCTGGTAAAGGCTCAGGGAAGTGAAGGGTGACCTATCAGTTGTGTAATCATGCTGCTGCTCTGCCCATCTTTTAGATTTAAACAGCTATTGGAAACTACATGAATGGAGTCACTTACACAGGCGCAGGATTGAGGGGGGGATCTCAGATATGGAGGAGCTGGATTCAAACCTCTTCTGGTATTGAAAAGCCAGTATTTGATTAATGAAGTTTTCCAAAAATCAAAACCATCATGTAAGTTTTGGCTTATGGAGCCATAAACCACTGATGGGACAACAGAAGCAATGTCTCAAAGAACCAAGCTAGAAATCTGGGAAGCATGCCTGGATATAATCAATCACTTAGACCTAATAAATGATACAGCTGTTACACACAAACGCAACCACCACTGCAATCTTTTCCAAAAAGGCTTATAAGAAAGCAAGTTAGCATTAAATACCGTCTCCTTTAGACATTTCGATATGGTAGGAACTTTCAAGGGTTTTGGCAGGGATGCCACTATAAAATTACCTTCTTCACTTATTCCAAAAAATCAAATTGCTCTATCAGAATTTTCCTGGTGAGCAAGACAACAGAAGGCACTCTCTACCCCTGTGCCTCTCTGCACCAGTGCTCATGCCACACATTCAGTGCAGACCGCACAGTTCCAGCGCGTCTTCAGCGCAGCCTCCCTTCCCGAGCAATGCTCCCAGCACCCACCAGCATTTA
>NW_009267230.1:2319514-2330751 GCF_000687185.1 Egretta garzetta
AAATGAAGCCTCCAGGAGAGGAACAGCAAACGACTTTCTGTCGCTTAATCCAACATAAAGCACAAGGGAACCCTAGGACTGATTGCTTCTCTCTCTTATGGTTGCTTAAAGACATCCAAACTCCATGACAGAGTAAATGAAATGGGCAGGTCAGCCTGCAACGATCCTGCCAGACAGACAGTGAGGGCAGAAAAGCACTGCTGCGGGCAGGGGCACAGTCAGCTGCAAGAACATCTCCCCCAGCTCTTTTTAAGTTTCAGGTGACTGAGCTTTTAGCAGAGCTCTGCAGATTTCCTCCCAATCTGGAGTCTCTGGCTGCAGCTCTGATAAAAAGACATGAGGCTGCACTTCTTGCTGCTCGCCTTTCTCAAAGGGTGCTATTAGGCTCAGTTTTCTGTATAGAGAATTAAAAAAAAAAAAAAAAAAAGCCCAAACCTTAATAATTATGCTGCTTCCAGCACACAGCATAATGTTTCCTGGGTATTTAATACCACTTTGGAATGTCTTTATTTAAATGTTTTCTTTCTGGTGATCTTTAAAGTATAAATCCCCTCCCAGCTACACCAACCAATTGGTGAAAACAAAGTCTCAATCAATTTTATTGTAAAACCACTCCAGCATGTTTCTGCTTTAACTAACCTTAATCTGCCATCCATTTTAGCCACTGATCCTGGGGCCAGGCTGTGAATGTATATCCCCGGAGAACTGTTTTCCAGCGTGAGACAACAGGCACCAATGCCGAGCCCAACCCCTGGCTCTGTGAAAAACAAAAAGTACAAAGAAAAGTAGCAGATTGTAATCGCACAGGACACACAAGTGTTTGTGTTCCCACATCCCATCTGAGACCAAGACTCATGTATTGTTTCAGGGTTGGCCTTAGGTGCAGTCAGTCAGGAAGCCAAGCCAAGTAGAAATCAGGATTGAAAATATCTGATCCTGACTGTTTTCTGAGATCCCTCACTCCCAGCAAATTTTCTGTGTGCCGTGGGAACCGCCTGGAAATGTCACACAAGGTCCGATCTGGTCCAAGGCACAAAGGAGTGGGGGCAGCAATCCAATAAAGATGCCATTTAAAATTACTGCACAAAACCTGAGCACAGATGATGCTGCCAGCTGTACTGCTCTCTTTTGTTAAACATCTGCATGGCATCCCTCAGCAAAGAGGCATGAAGAAAACTGAGGAGTTATCTCTGGTTCAGTGATTACCTCTGTCCACTTTCACCTTTGCTTTCCTTCAGGTAACAGCATTCCTAAAGTAGGAATTGATGGATGTCTTACCTTCTCTCTCCAAATTTTTAATCCAACCTTTAAAATCAGCATATTTTAAGCCTTTAAAATCGGCACATTTGTCCCACCACATATAGCATGTGCTCTGAGTTTATCTTGTGCAATTATTCATAATGACGGCAACCCTCAGGCGGGAGTTCAAGCAGCTCATCGGGGCAATTTTGAGCATTCTGCATGGCTTTGCCTTTCCCAGAGCTGCTCTTTGCAAGAAGGGCATGGCCATTTAGGCCGCTGAGAGGCCAATTCCCGTTTTGCCTGTTATCTCTCAGCCTCCCCCTTTCAGCAAAAAATCAGCAGGATGGACACCGACTGCTACCCGTAAGAGCCTCCTGACTCTGGAGCAGCAAAGTGTGGAAGGCGATGCTCTTTAAAGATGTTTGCATTAGAGGATATTTTTCTCCCCCATCCTGTGGTTTAAGATCAGATGGACACAGGTAGGTGACCTGAATATTAGAGCCTCTAGCCTATTCCCAAAAACTCACCAAAGAAGCAGGGATTCGTTCTCCAAGCCCACATCAAGGGACCCTCACCTTTATTGAGCGTCACATCCATGACAATCCTGTCCTTCGGGCCGGGTCCTTTGCGGCTGGAGGAGGAACCATCCGCCTCATCAGGGCCGGGGACTGGCGTGCCACCGCTGGCACTGGAGCTGGGGGAGCTGGAGCGGCTCAGCAAGGTGGGAGTCGCACAGGGCGTGAGGTTCGGGCTGCGCAGCCGCGTGCGCACCGTCAGGGTCACCACTCCTTTCTTCAGTTGCTGGAGAGACATCAGAGAGCCGCAGTAAGGCGACACGATACACCAACATTTGCCAGAAAACCTGCATACTGTAACTCGTGGCAGCAAAAGAATGTAAAGCCCAGGGTGCTGAATGGCACTGAACGAAGAGGTGCATGAATCTCTCCTGTAGCACATCTATGTTACCTTAAACCTCTGAATGGCCTCCTGATGGGTCAGCCCTTGTAGAGACTCGCCATTAACTTCTAGGATTTCATCCCCTGGTAATTAGATACAAAAAATGAAGTCAGCAATATATAGACTATAGAGATGTAAAAACCCTTCCTGTACATAAGGCGACCCGCTACTATAAGGATTCCAATTAACTGCTCAGTAAAAAACCTTTTACTGTTCTCAGTTTATTTTCACTTGTCCTAATGCCTTTACAAGTTAATAGTGATGAATTAGCAGAGTAAAGACTGTTCTTCAGCAGAGATCCTTAGCTTAGCATTCTCATACTAATAAGCTGAAAACACTATGGATTTTAACTGAAGTCTGAAAATAGATGCTTGTAATGTGAAGTCCAAAGGGACTACAAAACTCCCTTTCTTTTGTGTGTATCAGGAGAAGAAAGAAGAATCTAAGTGAAATGCTACAGCACATCACTCCAAAGCCTGTTCTGAGAAAAGTGGCCTTGCTGCAGAAAGCAATCGTGTGCTCTTACTAAACGCCTGTGGACAGAGAAGCGAGTAGCCCCCACACTGCAATAGCAAATGCCCTTCTCACCCCAAAGAACGTCCCATCACATTTCTACCTGCTTCCAGGTGCTGCATCTTACTACTTGCACCCAGCTGTGTTGATCTACCTTCATTTTATTAAAAGGAGTGATCAGCAAAGTGAGGAGGATTCAGATCTACTTTCTGCAATTTTACTTGCATCTGTGCAAAATCAGATGGGGCGATGCCATCAGCCAAGACTACCCTCCTCTCTTTTCCTTGCCCCAGTTAAAATAAAAAAAAAATTTAAAAAAAAAAGCGTATGTGAGCTCTGAATAGCCTGCAAAGGCTTGCTGGGTTTATGGCACAGCTGCTACTTGTTGGCTTCCCACGGCGAGTGCACAACCTATGCTGTAGGGATGAGAGCTTCCCTCTGGCAGTAAGTGTGAGAGTTGGCACCAAAAGCAGCCTCAAACACAACAAGTGTGATGAGATGTAATGAGGGGAATGGTGATATGAGAAGGAGAGTAGTAGTAGCACAGGAGCAGCTTTCTGCAGATGAGAAGTAAACAAACCCCTGCAGAAGAGTTGTAAGCCACTGCTTTAAACTCATGGTCACTTCATACTTCCAACAGTGTGTAAGAGTCTGTCCGGTGTGGGACTACTCAGACCAGGGTGCAAACACAAACTGAATAGTCTATACATCCAGCTCAGAGATCAGGACTGGAAAAGCAGTAATAAAATCAGGATATATATGCTTCTCTAACCAGCTGGGTGATCTTACTGCCAATTCTATCCTGCCTCTTTTCTTTTTCTGATTATGACTCTTACTTGTTGATCCTTGTCAAAATCATACCAAGAGACTCTGAGAGCACAAGGCCCCAGAACAGCCTCTCCCAAGCACGTCCCTCTGTATAACCCCTTCTTGGACCAGCACCTTGAAGCCAGATGTTGGTTGAGTAGATACTTTTCACTGCTATCAGTGACCCTCCAACTGAAGAATTGCAGCTTATGGCTTGGGTAAATACAGTTCACTGAAGAGGAAGGGAAAAAAACCCCAACATCATGCTGTAGTTTCCCCTTCCCAATATGCAACATAATCAAGTTAACTGCTATGAATGATCTTCCCCAGGATGGACAAGCAGGGTGTGTTACATCCTCCACAGCCTCTTGCTGATGGCCAGGTGCCTAAATAAAGCTGTACTTGAATTTTTCTGCTGGATTGAAATAATATCCCACTGTGGTCCTTTATATGCAGTTGGATTCTCTCTACCATACCTTCTTTAAGCCTTCCATCAGCAGCCGCTGCTCCATTTGGGAATATAGTCTTCACGAAAATCCCCATGCGTCCGCGAGCAGAATCCTGACCTCCCACAATGCTGAATCCAAGACCCTACAGAGAAGGCAGGAGAAGACACACAGCTGGCACCTTACTCTATTATCACCTGTGTGAGAAAGACTGCCGATAACGTACGAGACAAAGGGAAGATGAAAACCTAATAGCTGCTGCTGAATCACACCGCCATCTTACCTCTGCTTGCATTTCCCAATTTACTTTCACTCTAATATTAACACACCTACCAGCCCAAAAAGTAGCAGCAGGCACCATAAGCTGAAAGACAAAAATTCTATTTCGAGATTTTTTTTTTTTAAACACTGTGTCAATGGCTTTATGTTATCCTATTCCCATTTTAAAAACTGTAACACATTGCTCTTAAATTGACAGACAGTAGATTCCCACCCCTGAGATCTATATCCAGGATTAACTGTAGTTTTCTCTGCTGTCACAGATCCTGCGTTTCCTCAGGAAAAAGAAAAGCTTAAGAACATGACATAAGGTCAGTGCTGTAATGTCAGGAATGTAGCTGGAAGGGGGCTGGCGTGGGGGGACTGCCATGCACATGTACATTTTTAATTATTCTGGAGACATGTACCACGATGTATTTAAATAAATCTAGATCAATACACTCCCCAGGGCTCCATCTGTTAGCTCTTGCCCCTGCACTGCCCCGGCTGGCTGCGGGACTGTCTTGCGAAGCTGATCAGGGAACGGATGAGCACAGCAGAATGAACCTCTCCCCCTTCTGCTGAGCTATTTCCCAGCCAAATCACTTCCTTGATCCGTTCCCCTGCCATATTTCTCCTCTTGTCACCGCTGTACATGTATTTTACAGAATAAAGACAAAAGTCACCGACCAGGTGGACAAGGGAAGCGGAAAACTGTTGTGCTTCAGTGATCCGAAGCCAGGGTTGTTATTAGCACCTCAGGCAGCACTCTCCAGCTGAGGGATGCTGCCAGGGCAGGCACTAACACTGTGTTTACAACCCAACACGACAACCAGCTCTTTTGTTTTACTCCGTGAATATAAAGTAGACTACTGCAGTTATGAGCTCCTAGGAACTTGATAAGACATTACCGACTTCTAGAAAGGAAGCATCCCAGCTCCCCTGTGCAACACCAAATAACTCCACTACCTGTCTGCTGTGCAGTTGTCAACTGCAGAGCCACCTACGGAAAGCAGGAGGCTCCTCGCGTTCCCCTGCACGGACATAGCGGTTCTCCCCACGGCTCCCTGGGGTGGGCTGGGAGAAACAGGGCTGCAAAGCCACGTTAGCCCACCTTCCCAGAGAAGTGCTGCCACTCCATAGAAGAACATCACCCCTTGCAGATCTACCCACAGGTGAAAAACTGAGGGCAAACACCTGGCTCCCAGCCACCAACACGGTGGCTCTGTGGAAGTACTTCTCAAGTCCCAGGTCTGCAACAGAGATAATAAAGCAAACGCCGCTGTACGAATTGTACACAGTGCAACCCCTAACAGAGGCAATCGCTCAAAAAGTGGGTGAAAGGCAGCCAAAACAGCAGCTGTTTGAGGTGGTTCATGCCCACTAGAGTCTGCACGCTCCCAACTGCTCTGTAATGCCTTGGAGCTAATTGCAGAAAGGCAGGAGAGGGTGGCTTATCCCACAGGAAGAAATAATCTAATTCTTATGAGAAAAATGGGGTCAAAAAATAAGTACGTGAAAAACGAAGAAATATTTGCTTGGAAGTGTCATAAAAGACCTGAAGCTCCCAAAACAAGGAGAGTTACAGCAACCGTGAGTCAATCTACCGAGATAAGTCACTATTTCTAACTCTTTGCTAAACTTAAAGCACAACAAAGAATTTGTTTTGTATTTGAGCTTGAAAGTCAAAACAAGTCTTTTTAGTCCAAAACACATCCATCTGATGAATTTAAAGAGTATATCAGAAAAAGACATGCATATTTTTAGCATATTTAAACACTAGTGTGGATTGGATTAGGGAAAACAATATACACCTAGGTTAATGCTTGCCTATTTTTCCTTAGCATTCAGCCAGCTTGTATCTAGCAAATGTGCAGACACATTATTGGGTGGAGAAACAAGGACTCTCTGACCCAGAGAATTCAGTGCTCTCAGATAAGCAATCAACCAGGAACCTGTCTTTCGGTTTAACGCTTAATTTGCAGCGATTTTTTTTTTAATGTATCCAGATTCCACAGAGACAAAACATGCTTGTCCATAAATATGCATGCAAACAGGTACTCTTCTGTAGCTGCACCAACTTTGCATAAACATACATATTTATAGCTCTATTATTAATATTTGATATCTCAGTAATGACCAGATGCACCACATCAGAATGAAAGCCACCCCGCGTGAAGTGCGTGGCATGAACATTGCTTCCCCCATATTTAGCAGGCATAACTTTGGCATTTACATTTGAAAATGGGATTTGTTTATCATTATTGTTATTACTGTTATTGGCTACCCAAGAGCTGCTGGGAGTCCTGGGCATTGGAGACACCTCTTAAATGCCAGCTCTTGTTACCAGTGAGAAACCAGCCACATGCAGAAATCCTCACCTTGCCTTGTCCTTTCATCAGGACAATGTTGGAAATGATGGAAGGCTGGGTCAGTCTCCATGGAGATTCCACTTGGGCAGCACTGAAGGAACGGGTGGATTTCTTCACAATATGGTAGTCCTAATAAACATCAGCAAACAAGGGAAGTCGCTTTGATTGCTTGGCAGAGCCACTGGGATGTCATACTGGGAAAATTGTGTGTGTCGGAGAAGGGGGGGGGGGGCGGATCTTACAGATATATTCAGAAAAATGTTCAAGGGATAAAATCCTAGCTCATTACAGTCAAAGTGAATCTTGCCACAGTAATTTTCCCACATTTTGCACAGTAAGATCATTTTGTAATGTACCACTCACAATTTAAATTAAAAAGATTAAGGGTAGTCTCATGATATACTGAAGTCCTTATCTGCTACAAAAAAAAAAAAAAGCCTGTATCATCAAGTCATTAAAATAAAGAGAAGCAGCATTTTTTTTTCGTTTAAGCCCTCAGATGTCTAGAACTGCAACTCATAAGATCAGCCTTAGGACCTCCTGGCCACAGCAAGAACTAGCCCCCTTCACCATCTCCAGAGTGAAGAAGTTCTCCATAGGTGGCCAAGGTATCCCATTTTGGTGTCCAGGCCTGATTTCAGTCCCTGTGATGTACCTATGCAGCCTTGTTTCACCACCCTCGCTTCTACGAGCTCTAGACAGGTCCTGAAGGACTGAGCACAGTGAGGTGCTCAGAGCCAGCCCTTGCCTTTCCACCCACCTGCCTGGCTCCTGCCGACTCCAGCTGCTGGGGCAGAGAGTGCTTTCTTCCACCCCGGGAATATTTCACTGCTATTTCGTAACTTGATTCACCGTTTTCCACTGTCAGCTCATCGTCTTCTCCCACAGACTCCAAGCGGGAGCCAGCACCTAGGGAAAACCACAGAAATATGTCTTGCAAACATCTCAGAGCTGCTTCGTCCTCTCGCCAGCACGCAATAATCGCCTCCTGCAAATCCCAGCTTAAACAGTGCCGCAAAACAACGCTACACGGTTCCCAGCTGGGCAGTTATAAGCTGGTTTTGATCATCCTCAACTAAAAACTTTTCCTGCTGTCACAGGTTTTCTACGATCTTTCACTGATGCTGAAATCCTCAGCGCTGTCGCTCGTGGTAGTAAGGAAAAGCAGAAAGATAATTGAGCCAGTAGCTCAGGGACAGAAAAGAAATTCAGCTGTTCTCACCCAATGGCACTTGCCAGCGCACTAAGCTCTCAAGCTTCATTTATTTAAAATTAAAAGACCTGACACTATAGCAGTATTCATTTCTGGAGGTGTCATGTCACTTTGAGGGAAATTTTTCTGGAATGGAAAAAGGAAAAATGTGCCAAATAAATGCTATTTTCTTTCCTTCTGGCAATGATCCTAGTTGTCTTAAAGAGGAGAAGAGTGCAGAGTTCACATTAGAAACAGAATTATTTGTCTTGAAGGACATCCTGTAATTAGCTGCAGAGTATCCCGCTCCTCGCAACAGGGCTCCTCCAATTCTCATTTTCTCCAGGGTCCCCACAGGATCCACAGTCACAGCAGTTCCTGCACATTTATCCTTGCCATTTGCCTCACCATGCAGGGAAGGGCCATTAACCCTTATTTTACAGATGAAAACCCAATACACAGACAGGCCAGGTTCACTGAATTTCATGACGTGGCTTTAAGATTACTTTAAATCAACGTAAGTTGGAGCTGCCACAGAAAGGGGCAGTGCTGCTTTCCCTTCGTCCTCACTGCCCTGTCCTTACCCTGGGGATGGGGCTCACAAGGCATGGGCTGAGATATACCCACCGCATATTTGCCCAGGAGAGCCCCAGACCTGTTTTTTGCCACCTTCTCCTTGCCCAGTGGCTGTGCCAGCATTGCTGCCAGTGCCAGGGAGGGATGGAGCACAGAGCTGGGGCAGCCGCTTGTTTTCACTCAGCATTAAGGCAATTCTGCTGCCCCATCCCTAGGCAAAATTTGTACCCACTGCCCAGAGTGCAATTTAAACTCCCTCCCTGCTTTGGGGTGTGAAATTGCCTCCAATTTTAAAGCTCGCCTTCCCCAGGGAAGTAGCACACTGCTGCTGCACACAGCCAGGACAGCTACCTTGGCAGGACCTGGCATCCCGGCACTGCCTTCACTCTCAAATCCTCCTGGCATCTACAGCTATCTCTTTCCCATCACCTCTCCTCTCTTCTTCTAGGAGAACAGTTATATTTCTGTGTTTTCTGCCCGTCTCTGAATGCAGCTTCCTTTCCTGTGCTGCAGCCCAGGCTTGGGACCAGGCTGGGGGATGCTCCAGGCTCACCCACAGCCCAGGGGCATCAGCGCCCATGGGAACCCGGGCTGGATCCCCAGAGAGCCACCAATACACAGCCACAGGGGCTGCAGGCAGACAAGCAACGTGGAGCATGCTAAAAATATCTGATTAAATGGAAATTAAGGTAAACATAGGATGGAGGGAGACTTGGAGAGTATTAGGGATGAGAATGTGATTGAGTTCTGCACACAGGTTACTGTTAAGACTTGGGGACAAAGCAATAGAAAATTTCCGGAGATTTTGCCATAATGGGTATTTTGGTAAAAGCACATTGAAACATGTCTACCACCTCAGTATTAGAGCACTCTGAAATATATAGGGAATGTAGATGTCAAAAAAACAGAGGCAGAGAAGGAAAAAAAAGAAAAGAAAGAAACTTCCAAAATTTTGCTTCATCTTCCCGTCCATACAATAGTTCCAACTCAGGAGTCTGAATGCAAACATCTTACAACTGGGATTTTCCTTCCAAATTAAACTAATATGATCTCCAAAGGAAAGAAAACGTATCTCACTTTTAGAGAGCTAAAATAAGTATGCAAAATAAAAATCTTACTATTGCTACATTACTATTTATCAACCCAGCTTTACCTTGGGATCGACTTCTGTATTTCAGTATGCCAATTCCCAGAGTTGGACTCTGGTTGTTTCCTTTGGACACTTCTGCACAAGCTGGATCTTGAGACTTCTCAGTTTCCATCACCTAAAAAAAAAATTCAAAAAACCCCAAAAACTTATTTACTTGAAAACCAGATAAATTGATGGAATTCCTCTCATTTTCACTAAGGGAGAAAAATTCCACTACACTTCATCTTTTTTTTCCAAAACGTCATTGTATTAAGCCAGCACACACTTCTGTAAGTCATTTTCAGCAACACCTTTGGATGTTATTGCAAATCTTACTGACAGGTACAGGTACACCTCAGTATGGCCAGAGATCCTCTGCAGGGTACCACACTAATGCCCCCAGAGCGCCTCCAGCATCCACAGCACCTCATTCAGGTGCTTTCACATGCATTTTAACAAAATTTTAATGTAGCTTTTACTGCAGTTTGTTCAGCTCAGGGAGCTTCCAGAGACATCACCTCTTTATAAGAGAAAACCACTTTAAAAAAGTGTTGTTTTATTGTTAGTGTTTGGAGCTGAATGCTGATGCATAATGGATGAAAAGTTAATTTCATAGAAAGTTATGAAGATTACACAGCTCAGCCCTTAAAAGCCTGGAAATGCTTGATGTAAATTTATATGTGGACTCACAACCCTGCCACCCCTCCGTAAATGCACCCAGACAGGAGGAGTCTGTTTACCTGACGCTTTTGCCTAGATGCAGGTGACAATACAAGGTGACAACGTACAGCAGCACAGCCACATGCACCCACACAGTCAAGGATGAGCAGACCCGTCCCCGTGCAAAGCCTGTGAAGGCTCTCCCCGACCCATGTGCTGTGGAAGACCATGGTGACTCCCTTCTCCACTCGCTGCTTCCTTTACTGAGCTACAGCAGTCAAATTTTCCGAGAAGTGACACTACACACAGCAATCCTCGGCATGCTCCCCATGCACACACTAATTCTTTTGCACATTCACCCCATCACTCATCATGCATCCTCTGCGTGATTGTTCAGACAGCTCATGGCAAGGACAAAACTTCCGATACCACCACTTACTGGTTGCATTATACTTTTAATGTACTGTATCAACTGCTGGAAGCCAGTCTAAAAAAAAAAAATCCCACCCAAATGACCAAACGCTCTTACTATTGAAATAATTTCTTCTCCCACTATTCGAGCTTAAAAATAGCAGGATATTCCTGAGAGCCTGCCTCCCATCCCCCAGTCTCTCTTATCCCCAAACGAAGAGAGCCGAAGTTTATCTTTTGCCAAGAGTCTAGATTTTTTGATTTCAGTTTAAAGGGTAAAAACTTCAGGAAAAGATAAAACTGGTAGATAACAGGAAGCTGGAATGGAAACTGCTTTTTATTCCTCCCTCTTCAACCTGAACAGCTACACACAGTTTGCACATCCTAGCTTGTTCTTGCTGATTTTTCAAGACATTAAAGCAACTACTTCAGAGTCCACTTCTAGTATCAAATGCTTTGCAGCTCACAGCTCCACGTAATAGGATTCATCTAAAGAAGAAAATAACTACATCAGTTTGAGACAACCAGTGCTTACGATCTGGCCATCCTAGTGAGGGACTCATTACAGGAAAGATGTAAAAAATCAGGTCAAAAAACCCACCAAAGAGATCCAAACCATCGGCGATTAGGCCACAGCCACAGTATAGAATCATAGAATCATAGAATCATAGAAT
>NW_009267230.1:2331159-2335580 GCF_000687185.1 Egretta garzetta
CCCGCTCCAACACTTCCATGTCCTTCTTGTGCTGAGGGCTCCAGAGCTGGACGCAGGGCTCCAGGTGAGGCCTCACCAGAGCAGAGTAGAGGGGCAGAATCACCTCCCTCGACCTGCTGGCCACACTTCTCCCAATGCAGCCCAGAGTGTCACCAGCTCTCCCTATGATCTCCTTGAGCATGTTTAGAAGTGAGCTGGGACTTCATGGATCACACAGAGTTATGCTGGAATTCACCACATAAGTAAAAATAACTTTTATAAGCGAGAATGCCTCCCTTGTAGGAAAGCCAAAATAATTTGCACAAACACACAAAAATCACATAGCTGGTGGTTTTAAAGGTGTGTAAAACAATCACTACTAAGCAGCAGCATTAGACTGGTGGTGGAGAAGAATTTGAAGTATAGGGATGGAGAAAACCAAGAGGGGACGCCTAACTGAAGCAAGCACAGTGCTGCCTTGCACTCACACGGCATTTAACTACCTAAACAGACAGGGGTGGGTCCAGCCTCACTTTTCTGGAGCTAGGCACAACCCAGCTCAGGGTCTGGAGCTGCAGAGTTGAGCTGTAGAGTTGTTTCATTTCTGCGGCATGCACGGACATGGGCAGTTTCACCTGATAAAACCACACAACTCCTGGCCCAAAACTAGACCTCTTCCTCCAGCTCAGAGCACAGGGAGAAAAAATTCAGTTAGTCTGCAGCAGCCTCCAGAGAGATGCTGCAATCATCACTGACACGGCCAATTTCCACCCCGAGCCCAGGCTCAAGGGTGACCCATTCAGTACACCTTGTGTTTCTGCTACACAAGGTTTGGGTTTGGTTTGGAGCTTTTTTACTTCTGTTTATTTTGACTGTGCAACAGAAGCAAGTACTGATGCGTTCTGCAATTACACACATTTCCATTTAGTGGGGTGAAAGGAATTGCCACTCACATTAAAACTGTGTACCCCATCCCTTCACCTCATTGCTGCACAGTCTTGGAGACTGTGACCCTACAGAGGGCAAACCCCCAAGCCCCACGTATGATCTGCAGACAGGCACATGTGTGCCAGCACCAACGCTAGGGAAAGCCTCAAGGCATTCTTGGCAGCCTCCTGAACTTGGTTTTAGACTACAATAAGAAGTAAAAATATCTAAATGACCTAAGTCTCTGGTTATTTCTTGTTTTAGCAAAAATATTTTACTGACACTGATTATAAACATGTAGGGGAAGACACTCTAGCATTCACAATGAAGTAGATATTCTTAAAGTTGTTGAGCTTGCCTAATAAACCACCAAGAGTTTTATCCTGCTCAGAAAACTTAGAAATCTGACTCACAAAGCTTGCAAGAGCTCCCCAAAGTCATGCGTCTGTAATCTTTGGCTCTGTTGTAACTTAGACAAGAAGAAAAACCCAGCTCCACCTTACCCTTCCAGCCACATGTAAACGTATTGCTTTACTGTCTCGAGGCGGCTGCCCGCATTTAACCATGCCATTTTAACTTTCCTCACTTTCAAGGAAACGGAGCTTATTATTTCAGTTCTGTATGCCTCTCATTAAACTAAACCAATAAATCCTACCCAACGCCGTCCCGGCATTAAGGACAAGGGGAGCTTTAATACGCACAGTAGTTTGACGGGAGATCTAAAAATAGAGCCCATTTTGCCAGTTCATTAAGTAGCTCTGGGATCAAGCGATGGTGACATCTCAATTGATTTCAAAGGAAACGGAGCTATCAGGGACACGCGGTCCTGGCACCACACCAGATCGAACAACTGCCCCCAGAGTCCTCGCTCGGGCAAAGCTCCAGCCTGACCAGGCCCTTAATTAGGCGAGATGAGGAGCAGGATTATGAGAGTCTGCGTTGTTTAACCGCAAACAGCTTGGCAATCACCGCCGATCTACAAAAACAAGGCGGCACACAGGGGACGATACAATTTAATAAGCAAAATGCTTTGCTGCTGCTGTTGCGGAGCTCCTAGGCTTGCTGCCTTTCCCATCGGCAAGCCCATCCGGCTCCCCACGGCACAGCCTGCCGGCTCTCGGCTCCCTCTGCAGCACATAGGCAAGTTCGACCTGATAGGGAGCAAAACAGCAAGAAGGAAACTGAGCCACCTGCGGCACGCCAGGCTCAGCCCTACCTGCACTGGAAAAGCAAGTCCACCAGCGAGTCCACTGCCCTTCTTTAGAACAGCCACGCGAAAAGAGGAACGGCCGTGCCCCTGCACACCACAACCCTGCACAAGTTCCACAGGATAATTCCTCACTTTCTTCGGTCCCGACGCTGCCAGGAAAGTTTTTCCTTAAGCAGCACTACCCCAAATATATTTAATCATGAAACAGTTCGTAGGGCAGCCGGCAGGATGAACCTAACGAGTCTCCAAGAGCAGACAGCACCAGACCCTTCAGCGAAGGGTGCAAAAAGCCCGATGCAAACCTGGCTTCACCTGGTCCCTATACAAAGTCCTTCCTCCTAGTTCCTCAAGACTAGCTGATGCCTTAACAGCTTCAGCCTTTTGCAAAGTTTTGGAGATCTTCTTTGAAGACCTATTATAATTCTACTTGTTCCAGTTATTTGTGCAATTATTTATTGCTTTCTGGGGCACAGCATGCTTTAAGCTTTAAATGTATCTAGGAGGCAGGGAGCTCCACAGGCCCCTTTACCTTGCACGGAAAGTAAAATTTTCTTCACTTTTCAATTAGCTCTTTTTCAATTTAATTGAATCCATCTCCCAGATAAATTACAAACTACAGCACTGTAATTTACCAGAATTAATACTGCAAACGATGCAGAGGACAGGGATTTTCTAATCTTGGTCAGCACTGAGTTTTCCATGGCTTACAGCTCTGTTTCAGGGCTTGCATAAAGCTACCGGGATGCTGGAAAGAGCTGGACAAGCCAGGACACACAGCATCAGGGGCTGCAGCACCCAGGAGCACCTTTCCAAAACACAGCACCGGGTACCCAATACCCAGGTAGCACCCTCAGCTGAACCAAATTAAACCTCAATTTAATCGTTTCTGGAGCAAGCTACAGAACTATCATTCCATGACTCTCCTTTTCCAAAGGGTATTGCACTGCTGCTCCCCTCTGCCAGGGCACAAATGCAAAGATCCAAACGGATCCAGGGATGGAGGAAAAGAGGAGGAACGTCACCGCCATGTCAGCACTAATTCAGTGCCTTCACTGGCATCTTAGAAAAAGGTGATGCCCCAGTTCCTCCCCCAGCGCGAAGCTGCCGGGGCAGACAGCAGCTCTGCACATTGGTCAGGGCAGGCTCCACCAGCGAGGCTCCCAGAGGGCTCAAATTTGGGCTGTATTTAGTACAGCTGGCGAAACAAAGCACCGGCTGCCTTCCCCAGCAGCTTGTCTGGGAATTACCCGTGACGGCACCACTGGGTGCAGCCTGTGCTTCCTCCTGCCTGGGCAAAAGGGATGGGAACCTGAGGCCTCCATTACCTAATTACAAAGAAAGTGTTGGAAAACTCCCGGTTCATGTGCAGCAGGAGATCAGGAAATCTGATAAACAGTCAAGAACTGGAGCTGCCCTATTTTCTGAATAGGTGGAAATGCCAAATAAACAAAGCAAAAGCCTTTAAAGTGGTCTCTAAGAGTGCCTGGTCTGTCACTCTACCAAATGCCTGCATTCAAAAACCACCCTACGGCTTCACTGTAATGCAGTAGTTGCTAGAAATGGCACTGCTGTCAGCTTCAGAAGGTACAAAACCCCCATGGTTATTTTTATTGCTCTTTACCAAGTCTACAGAGTGTGCATGAAACATAACCTGGCACTTGCCAGCACAAAACCAACAGCAATATCTGCCCGTGCACCCTCAGCAAACAGATTGGAGATGCACTATGGCAGAGCTGAGTTGCTCTCATCTTCCAGAACACTGTATTTATTTTGTACAAGACACCCTAAAACCTTCTTCAATGTGTTTTGATACCAGGAGCCCCAATGCGCTGAACATGGCCCAGAGGATGCTGGCAGGTTCTCGATGTAGCAGGAACCCAGCTGTGCTGGCTCCAAAGACTCACTGGGGCAATGTTATATTTATGGTCAGGGCTGCAGTTCAGCACAGCAGATTTCATTTTCAGGTTTCCAGATAGCTGCTAAAATTAATAATAATCTTTTGAAGAGACAAAAGTTTAAAAATATCCTTTTAAATAGGAAGAAATGCAGGAAACTGCTAATGCAGCTAAGTTCTCCAAGAAACAGCTATCACAGACAAAACATGCCTCGGAAACAGCAAGATGCTCCCAGCTAAGGAGTTCCCAATCCTTTTTGGACCAGACTATTCTTCTGCAATATATTACGGTTTTCACTAGAAACAGCTTCTAGGCTAAAGGAAATCAAATGCATACATTTCTGAAATGTTGCACAAACAGACCACGGCCGTTTTCTTTTTTATGCTTCATCTTCCCTCCCCCCCCCCCCA
>NW_009267230.1:2335720-2339923 GCF_000687185.1 Egretta garzetta
TTTCTTTTTTATGTTTCCTCCTCCCCCCCCCCCCCCCAAACATCAAAAAGCACGGCACGTTTGCATGCAGTTTAGTTGCTGCCCATGAGATGTCTCCATGTGCTGCAGAGAGGTCCCAGAAGATCGGTCCTGGTAAACAGAGGAGACAAACATGGAACTCGAGTTGTGTGAAAGCTGGTCCAACTCTCCCCCTTATTTTCTTATTAAATGCTCTGCTCATGGCTTAGCACAAATCTGGAGCTAATGCATCATGACGAAAAATTTAAAAAAAAAAAGCAGAAGCAATTTAATACGACAATGTTTTTACTCACGGTGAGGGACAAAGCAAGCAATAAACAATCCTCAAAATGAACAACTCTCCTGAGAATGAAACAAGACCTTCCTAATACTGAAGTCAACCCACAACTGCAGAGAGCATTCCCATGACACAGGTGGTGGAGAGCTTTGGGTTTCAGCTCCAAACCCACATTTTATACCATCCTAAAAGTACATGAGAGGACATGGAATACGTAAGCATTAATTGTTTTTCATACCTGAATCAAGGGCCTGAAGCCTCATGCATTACACAGGCTGCATTTATTCAAGCACAGCACGTCTAGAATGAGTTTTAACCGAGCCCAACCAAGACTGGACTGTGTACACATTTAAAAATTTGCAGATAAACAAACTGCAGATGTGATGATATGACATTCACACTAACTCTCAAATCCTACAGCCTTTATCATCCTTCTGCTAATGTATGTGAACCGCATGGCTACAACAGTATCTCTCTTGTTCCAACGCCATGAGGGGGTTATTTTTAGCTTGTTAAAGGCAGTTCATCTCCTTCAAAACTGGGCAGTTATCCAAACAGCCAAAGGAGAGACAGGCTGTACTATATTTGTTGCTTTACGGGAAAAACCCTCATTCACAAAAACAAAGACTGTGCAGAACCTGTACTGTAGATAAACTTGTGTTTCTATTACTCTGCTGACTTGGCTTTCAAACATATCACACCAAAAAGCAAAAATTATAACTCTGGGCATTGTCTACACTGATATTTATGGTCAAGTCAAAAAGGTTATCTTCCACCAGCCCAAGCAACAGGAGATATTTCACAGTTTGTAGTTTCCCTGCATCAGGTCTACAGGGAACCCTTCAGAGTTCTGGCTTCTGGGTGAAACAGTTTTCTCTGGGCTTCCCTTTAACACAGAGGCAGCAGAAAGTGTCCCAGAAGAGCTGGGAGCCAGGCACGGGGAAGGATGTGACTGCTGCTGAGGAGCTCGCTCCTGACCTGAACACACTCAGGTTAAAGTCTCCTTGACAGCAGTGGTGGTGCATCCCCCCTGCCCCTGCTCTCGTCTCCTCGACCACTTGACCACCTCAGAAACTCCCGTCAGGTCTTGGCCTTGGTGTAAGGAGGCGGACAATTAGGTGGCACTGATCGTACCAGGAACTGCTACATGGCTGAGGCGGGAGCAAGAACGAGGGCAATCAGTTATCCCCTGACAGCCTTGGGACATACCTTATCTGAATCGTAGCCCAAGTGGCGAAGTACCATCATTACTGGAATTCCAGTGATTACCAACCGGGACTGTGGCCTGGACTGGAAATTTACTGGTGACCAAACCCAACCATCTCGTGATCCTATAAACCAGCAGTCCTACGTGAGGCTCTTTGAGCTCTCCTGGACTGCAGTGTGCTGCAACCAGCATCTCCCTCTGAGTCTGGGACATCTCTCAGAGCTAGCAAACTTAAGTTTGCTAAAATCAGAGATCCATCGCCAAAGACCGACAGTGAAGACTGGGCTGAAACCTTTCACTCTTTGAGGCTCAACCCTTGACCATTCAGAAATGCCAAGACATTTGATATGTTTTACTGAAATCAAGGGGAATTTTTAACAGGTATACCTTTTTACATATATATATATATATATATATGTACAAAATCATGTCTGTGTGTATGCATGTGTGAATCAGTTTTAGTAGTCTGTAGATGTATGATTTAATTACAAAGTGAGTCTTATACTGCTACTAGATAATATATATATATATTATCCTTAGACATAAACCGTTAACCAAGCCTAAGACTAAGATTGGACCTTGCCATACGTAGACTCCTCTCTGAGAAGGAGTCTAGAAAGCCAGGGGGTCTATGCTGAACCTCGTGACTCAACGGGAGGGTCCTCCTTACCCCCTGCATCCACGATCTCTCTGCAAATCATTCGAACTCGACTGTAACTTAGTTTTCCTTTGTGTACTTCTTCCATGCAGTAATAGAGTGAACCTCACCATCTGCAAATCTTTAACTAAGTGGCTGTTCTGATTAATTTTGTTGAATCACTTTGTTAATCGACTGATGATTGAGTGCTATTAAAATGTCACAGTCAAATCCTGCGATTTGTCACAAATAAATTCAAAACTGCTACTACATCAAACTGTGTAAAGTCACTCATTTGCGGCAACAGGTGAATTTTAGAATGTGTGAAAAAGAGTAACTCAGTGACACTGCCTCCCTGGGGGCCTTTCGCCACCCTTCCTCCTCCCCAAACTCACACAATGCATGCCCACACCTTCCCCAAGCCCTTGCCAGTGCTGTACCACCTCCATCAGCCCACCACCGAACAGCCCATCAGCAGTAAGACGAATTGCAATTGCTTATTTTCAGGTCATTCGGATTCTGGAAACAACGCAAGAACAGCCACATTAGGCAAACAAGATTTGGTCCCCGCATATTTTGTCATTTTCTCTTGCCCAATTTCCTGACTACACTTACTCTAAAAACCTCCATTTTCCCAGTCCCATGTAGGACCCCGTGTGTCTGCTCAGCTACAGCATGAGGGGAGGGCACTGCACGGGCACAGACCCGTGGATATGCTGGACAAGGCTGTATCTCAGGAAGCTGCCAAACTTTGAACAACTGCAGCATTTATAGCCGAGCAGCAGCTCCAAGCCATCCTAAAGTGCGGCTGGACCCTGTCCTCGCCTGCCCCTTCCAAGGGTGATGTGGTATGAGGCAGGATCTGCAAACTCTTCCAGCCCTCACCATGGAGAGGAAAGGAGTTATTAAACCCTTCTCCAGGACAAGGGCTGGCCACAACAGAGCCTCACACCAGGCTCTTTATCTTCTTCCCCCGTCAAGTAAAGCGTTCCAGTGCAAAGCAGATTTCTGACAGCAAAAGCTCTTTCTTGCTTTTTTCCAGCCATGCAGTGCCGTCTGAGGAGCGAGTCATGTTTCAGCAACCTCTTTCAAGACTGCAGTACCCTAATGGGAACGAACGCTCAAGTCCTCCAAGTAATGAGCGTCCCTCCCCGCGCTCTGCACACATTTAATTGTTGAGTTATGCTTCCTGTTCCTTCTCAATGCTAATGCTTTCTCTGAAAATCTCTCCCAGTGTTTCCAGAGAACTTTTGACCCCAAGAGTGTTTTTAAACCTATGGCATTGTTATCCTCTTCCTTATTATGCTTGCATGGCTACAGGTAATTACATATGGATTCCCCGGTAAGACAGAAAGGCTCACAACAGAAAGTAACTAAGCAGTCCTACAGCTCAGATAAAACACAAAAATGGGAAAGGAGGGGAGATAAATGCATTTCTGCATATCCACAGAACAGGTTTATTTATTCACTTTCAGCTGCATGCCTTGCAAAAAACAGAAGTAGGTTTTGGCAGGGATAAAGAAACCCTGCTCATGCAAGAAACCTTCAACCAGAGACATCCTGTTTCTGTTTCTTTAGGAGGATCAAGACCTTGGTGGGTCACGGCCGCTGCCGCATGCAACGCGCCCACAGATTGCGTGAAGGTACATATTGAGCACTTCAAGTCAACACAGAATGATTAAACGTGAGCAAAAGGATTTCGCTGCCCCACCGCAGAGGGTCACACAGCCTGGTATGCTGCCAGAGGCTGTTTCCCCAGGGCTCGCCTACATGGTCAGCTCGGGAATGGGGAGGCAAATTGCCTCCCTTCCCAGCTCCCCCCCCAACAGGTAGGGATAGTGATGACCTCCTTTCCTAAATAGACACCCCTACCCGAGGGGATGCGATACTGGATCTGGTGGTCACCAATGCAAGCAAGCTTGTCGGAGATGTCAAGATCAGAGGCAGCCTGGGCTACAGTGATCATGCACTGGTAGAGCTCACGCTCCTGAGGGAAATGGGAAGAACAAAGAGTACAGTCAGGACTCTGAATTTTAGAAAAGCAAAATTCCAGCTCCTCAAGGA
>NW_009267230.1:2341705-2350834 GCF_000687185.1 Egretta garzetta
GATATAAGGAAGAAATTCTTTACAATGATGGTGGTGAAACACTGGAACAGGTTGCCCAGAGAGGTGGTGGAGGCCCCATCCCTGGAAACATTTAAGGCCAGGTTGGATGGGGCTCTGAGCAACCTGATCTAGTTAGTGGTGTCCCTGCTCGCTGCAGGGGGGTTGGACTAGATGACCTCTAGGGGTCCCTTCCAACCCAAAACATTCTATGATTCTATAAAATAAAAAAATTCCTCTTTTGTATAATTCTATTCTGCACAGCAGGGTCCTGCCTCCAGCATCACAAGCAGCACACACCCAAAGGGAGCACAAGTAAGCAAAGTATAGAGGAACGGTCCCCGGGCTTTCCTCCCTGCCTCCAGCAACTACAGAGCCAAACCTGCTGAGGCAGACACCCTTTTCTTGTATTTAGTAACTTTTTGGAATTTCAGCCCATTAATATGAAGCTGGCCACTGAAGTTGAACAGTTCAAAAACAAAGTACTCAGATCATCACATATTGAACAACATGGCACCAGCAGAAACAAAGGCAGAAAACTTGGAAGCAACTAAGACTGGTACATGCCTCTGTCTGGGGACTCCAAATGCCCCAAATTAATCAGACACTTTGCAAATTCTTGGCAGACCTGCTTTCTCTTTAGAGTTCATTTCCCAGGTTGCTCTGCCAGCCAGCAATACAGTGAAAGATTCAATTTCAAGCAACAGAAATACTAGGAAAAGTGAATTAGAATTAAAAATAAATTGACAAAGGCGAATACTATCATATCATCCTATTTCATTTGGACATAAATAATACTTTAAAATAGCAATGTCAACTGCACAAGGCAAAAATATGGATTTGTGCAGGGAGTTTAAAATCCCCAAAGTGCCTCAGGACAATTTAACACAACGTGACTCCATGGCCCGGTATTTTGTATCTGAAGTTAAGGAACATTTTGGCCAAACTAGCTCTAAAATAAATTCACTTTAAGGATATTAATGTAATCCTTTTTCTGCCTGGCGGCACAAGTTTTATTAAAGTTACAACTTTAAGGGATGTTTCATGTTAAAACAGGGCTTTACATAAGGAGACTGTGAAAACAGAGCTCAAATTAAATTGTATTATGAAAATTTTATTAATGAAACACAACAAGTGGACTTTGAAATAAGACTTACTAGTGATACTTCTCTTAAATTACAAATTTTCAAGTGTCACTAAACTCTTCTGCTGTGTGCTGGGGAAGCTTAGCTCAGATTATATTTCCCTGGCTGGAAACACTGGAGCAGAATTTAAGAGTTTCAAAGAACCTGCTCACAGGGAAAATTTTTAACATCCAGCCCCTAGAAAAGAGGGGTTTTTTTGGTTTGGTTTGTTTTTTAATTTTTCACAGAATCATAGAGCAGGCCAGGTTGGAAGGGACCTTTGGGGGTCCCTGGTCCAGTGTCCATCTCAAAGCAGAGACAACTTAGATCAGGTTTCTCAGGGCCTGTTCCAAGCTGAGTTCTAAATAACTACAAGGATGAAGATTTGAATATATACCTTAGTTCCAAGTGATTATTTTTTCTGACTGGTTCAGTCTTTAAGGAATCTGGTGCTAAGGCATTAACAGCAAGTCCGTCAGGTCCATAAATTAAGGTTCTGAATACTCACTATATTCACAGAGAGGTTAATGAAAGAAGACCTTAGACAACCCTAAGAGCTCATGCAAGTTTTGTAGTACCTTCTACACTTGCTCAAGAATTAGATATACACTGTGCTGGTCAGAAAAGGGGCACTGAAGCCTCAGCTGACAATAAATCACTCCAAATTACTTGTTCCCTAACCACCCAGCACCTGACAGCATCCCTTTGGGTCTCCACAAAGCCCTGCACAGTAAACAAGAAAATTATTCACCTTGTCAGAGGTGAGAAACTGGTGATGAGAAAGGTAACTCCTGGCCAGAGTTGGGCTGAGAATCAGTTTCAAATCTAAGAGGCCTGATGCTTACACTGAGACCATCAGTTACCTGTTCCAGACTTCCAGGTAAGTTTCTTACTTATCAGGCCCAGTAACTTCCAGTACCACCCACCCTGGAAGTCTAAACCAATTATATTTGCACTGATTAAAAATGGTCCAGCTGAGTTCCTCCTTTAGTTATCAGTCATACTGTCATCCCTTATCTAAAATATAACAGAATTTATATGAAAGAGAAGACACCTGAGTATCACTAAGAGAGTGGGAGCAGCAAAGAACAGTAATTTCCAAAGCAATTGTGCAATAATCTATATGACTATACATATATCTAATTAAAAAAATAAAATCACGCAATGCTTCACGTTCATACTGACCTTGAAATCAGATTCTAAGCTGTACTATGAAAAATCTGCCCCCCACCCCATCTTGCCAGGTGGAAAAAAAGCCAATTATCTTTTCCATACATTTACCTTCCTATCTCCTGCCTGGTGGCATGCAGGATTTGTACAGCCCAGCTCAGCTCACGCTGCCCTGATCTGATGAGGATGGATGAGGCTGTGGGTAGAGCCGAGGGGTCTACACTGTACAGACAGCCCACCCCAGGCCGCAGAGAGCCCTGTCTGCACTCCTGAGACAGCAAATACAAGGGGAATGCAAAGACATTCGGTGCTCAAGTAAAAAAAGAAGAGGTCCTGAGAGTCACCAACAGCTTAGTACACCCCTCTGAATTACACACTCTCCAACAAACAAAAAAAAAAAAGCTAATAGAAACAGAGAAAAGAAGGAAAAAAAAAAATCCTGCTGCTATTTCTCTAAACCCAAGTCCATGCTGAAGGGCTCTGGACAGGCTCATGCAGCTGGTCTTCGCAGGGACGTGCACCTCAGCTACCTGGAGCTTCCCCGAGCATTATGTTAATCTGGAAAGGGAACACTTGATAAAAAAAAAAAAGCCATTGCTGAAAACCAGGCAGAGCTTTGCTGGAAAGCCAGGCACAAACCAAGCAACAAATAACTCCTAGTGTGTGCTGAAAGAACCGCTGGAACACTGGGGAGCTGCATCCTGAAGCCACACATAATTAAGTTTTGACAAAATTGATTTTTATGTTTAAGCGTTGCTAAGCCACAGCCTTATGAGAAAATACCAGAATTTGAAATGTGACATAGAAGAATTTAAAGTATTTTGACAGACAAAAGAACGCTTAGGTGCCCACTCAAGCTAGCACACAAACACTACACTGTCATCACCACGCTAAGCATCCCTGATTTATTTGCTTTTCCCTTCCTCCCCCAAAAAGGCACCCTGGAACACAGAAGGGAAGACGGTACAGAAATAACAGAACTTGTCACAGTAGAGAGATGTGTGAGTGTGAGGACTGTTATAAGCACAGACTCGAAGAAAGTCGGAGGTACCAGGCAGGTAGGAAGCGAACACCAGCATCAGCTAAGACCACAGCGCGAGACTCGTCTGGGGGAGCAGTCTTTCACTCAGAAAATGGAAAGTATAAGAATGCAAAACAAAAACAAATCACCAAATCAGTATCACATCTAAGCCATCCAAAGGTTTAAGAGATTTATTATAATTGCCGCAGAAAAGAAAGGAAAAGACGGTAAGAAGAGAAAATAAAAATAACATAAAAAAAAAAAGCTTCAAGTGAATCCACCTGCTTTCTCTTGCCGGAAAACCAGCCTGCAAGCTCTTCAGAGTAGCAAACAATTTTATTCTTTGTCTGTACAATACAACAGAGGCCCAGGACACTGATGAAGTTTCAGAGAGCTGCTACATTACAAATGAGTAACAATAATCCACTTAATCTCTGCTTAATGCAGCCCTGAAGGGAATGCAAGCGAGATTATCAACCAGCAGCATTTATTCAGCAGAACTTCAGTTATGGTGCACAGCCAGAAATTTATATCCCTCCCTCCAAAAGTGTCTGTTGGCTTCAACAAAGCAAATAAAAACTTGAAGACTTGGATCATAAATTGTTAAAGGAGCTTAGTTACAAAAGGAGGGGAAAGAAGAGGATGTTAGTGCATAAGCACTGCAAGAGGCTTCACATCAGATCCAGCAAAAGTAGTGGAAGTGGGTGGAAAACAATCCAGCGGCAGAGAGAAAAACAAAACTGTGATTGCCTCATAGCTTGGAGGACACACGAGCTCCTGCTCCCCATGCCACCGCTTTGCTGCAGCACAGTAGCAGAGGTGGCAGATGCTGTGGTAGACGACATCCCCATTTCAGCTTGTCAGCCATGTCCCATGCAAAGGAAGGCTGGGTGGGGTCGTCCCATCCCTGCTCCATGTTGGGCTGCAGGAGAACGTGACAGATGCTAACAGGCGTCAAGGGAGAGAGTAAAAGCGTCACACCAAAGCCACACTTACAGCAACCAGCGTTTCAGGAGACATATTTGCTCCCTTCACATCTTCTTCTTCTGGCTCTTCGTTTTCCTTATTGTCAGTGCAAGAGACAGAGTCTTGGACTGAGCAAGTGCTAAGCAAGTCTGGCAAACTGGTAGATGGGTACTTCAGAAAATCCCCTTCAGCAGATTCCTACCAGAGAGACAACAAAATATGTTACACTGCATGCAGTAAACCACCAAAGTCACGGTGAAACTGCTCCATTTCACCTGCCCAGTGAGAGCTCCCTGGTAATCCTCGTTACACACTTCCATGTCCTCAAACTTTAATGGTCCAGTTGTAAAAATCAGACCTGGTTTTAAAATGCATATATAGTAAACACAGGCCAATATACATCTAAAACATCCAAATTTCATAAAGGAGAATTTAAAATAAACGCTTTCCCTAGCAGCCTGCTCCTCCCCACTTTGGGTTTGTTAAATGTCACTGTGAGCAGACTCAAGAGTTTACAGACCTCATTACTCATTCCATTGCATCTCAAATCACACTCTCTGCTTCTGCTCCCTCCCTGCAGATGCTCCCTTCCCACATTTATATATCTAGTGCATAATAATAATAATACACCGACAGCCCTACCTGGGAGAACAAAATGAAAACTGACCCACCGATCCTCTAACAACTCAGTCCTGATGCTTCAGGATCTGTTTTCAGGCTTTGGCACATTTTTCAGGAGGCAAACAACGTGCATCAACTGAAAGCAGTGGCCAGACAGGCTCTTATTTTATTGCTTTCAGAACAAATCCTGCGTTTAGAGTGCTTGCCTGGCCGAATTGCGAGGTGGCTTTCCCATACCAACAAGTAACGCCCAGAGGGAGCCACTGGGGAACACTTCACCTATTCACACCTTTCCTGAGGCTGCCTGAATCGCGGCACAGACTGGATTCCCCACCGCTTGCCTTTCTAAGCCCTCCTCCCAGGGACATGAAAACTGTCCAAGCGCAGAGAGCACAGGCCAAACGGATTCACAGCCCGATCAGGAACATGCTGTAAGCTTATTCACGATGATCATTTTGATGCAGTCATCACATGAACAAGCAGATAATACTTCTTTACTTAGGGGTTGTGGAGTCTCCTTCTCTGGAGATATTCAAACCCCACCTGGACGACGTCCGATGCAACCTGCTCTGGGTGAACCTGCTTTAGCAGGGGGGTTGGACTAGATGACCTCCCGAGGTCCCTTCCAACCCCTGCCATTCTGTGATTCTGTAATTTTAAGGAGAAATTTACGCAGTCTACTGCCTCACATTTTGGCAGAGACGCCAACTGTCTAAAGGAAATACAATGTGAACCTATTCAGGTCAAAGCATGTTGTTTCCAGAATAAACACTGGTGGGGTGTGAGCCTACAGAAGGTCTTCAATGAACTTCACTGCCTAACTGAAATGTTAGAGAAGTTATAGGCTCTTCACTTTGAATATGGTGGGACAGGGCCTCTTCTTGAAAAATATGAGCATAAAGCATCCCGGGAAGCTATAAGCCAGACATTAAACCAAAAGAAACCTGCACCAGGTTAGCTGGGGCAACATAAAGATGAAGCTAAGAAACATTTTAAAAATACTGACACAGTGGCTTGCTGACATTTCACACTCCACCTGGAAATACAGGTTGACAAGCAGTCCCTTTGGCCGAAGATGTTCCTTCCATCACCCCAAAGGCTCTGATGGCCCCCACCTGCAGGCAGGTCCTTCTTCGAGACCCCGGCCACTTTCGGGCGCTGGTTGGCCACCCACCAAATGCCTGCATCAACCCAAGCAGGGGAGCAGCAGGCTGTGGTCCGGGGATGAGAGCAAACAGGGGTGGGCAGGATTTTGTTAAACAATTGACAAAATACTGTGTAATATCCCCTCACCCTCTCCTGCGATGAAAGCAGAATGAAGAGCCCAACTGATAAATGAATTCCACTCTCATTTTCCTGAAATTTCATGCTCCTTTATCTGCAAGAGCTCCACTCCAAGCTATTAACAAGGACAAAGTAAGGAACTCAAGCCAAGAGATCATCATCAAGAGACCTCAGGCACAAAGATAGGACAAGAGACGAGAGCTACGGAGGCTATGCAGGCAGGAAGCAGAAGAGGCTGAGAATAGCCTGCTTTATTTAGCATATATTTTAAGAAAATGGTTTTGGCCAAAACTGAAGTAGTGCCTGCATGAATAAATACAGGCTCATTTGCACACTGAACAACAGTGACAATACAAGTAAATCATGAAGTTGGTCTATAGCCTGCTGATTTGCCACAGATTTATGGCAGGTACCGATGTATTTCCCATAGATGTGTGTTAGATTTAGGGGAGTAAAAGTACACATGTGATTCCCTATCAAAAATATGCCCTTTCACGCAGTACTTGCACAAACTCTTGTGGAGGTACATTCAGGGGACCACCAGGGAGAGGACTGTACCTTACTAGCGACCACCAGCTGCACCAGGCCAGCGGCCGAGCGAAGGAGGGCCACGGCGTCCTGGTGGGAGAGCCCAACCAGTGACTGCCCGTTGATCATGAGGAGCTCATCGCCCGCTGTCAGCCTGCCGTCCCTGTGGAAACAGAGCGGGAACATGGAGCTGGAGGGTGGTCCTTCCCCAGTCCCGGGCTCCAGTGGCCCACAGTGGGACACAGAGGCATGGACAACACATCATCTGGCTGATGCTAAGTTTGCATCCATTGGTGCGATTTTATTTGCCAAAAAAAGTGGCTCAGAAAGGTGCCCCCAGGAGACTGTTGTTATAACCAGACCCATTTCACCCTCTTTGCAGGGCTGAGACCCCTCAAACGTTTTCTGTTCAGTGAGACTCATCTCTTCCCCGTCAGGGAGCAGAGCCAGGCCTGGCAGTGAGCACACAAGGTTGCACGACCCACGCTCACCCACTCCTAATCCCATCTTCCAAAAAGGGACTTGGGGAAAAAGCCCCGCAAGCCATCAGACTCCATGACCAAGCAAGTGTTTGATCTGTCTATAGTCTGGACTAATCAGTGACCAATCACAAAAATAAGTTTTTAAGCTAAAAATGCTGTATTCTCACCCTCACACAACAGCAGGGCAAAACCCCCACACCTGTCTCATGAGTCTGGCTACCAGTGATGGCCATGGATGCTCCATCAAGCCCGTGCAGGCATTGCCGTTGCCTCACCTGTGTGCAGAGCCGCCTTCCTCCACGTGGGTGACGATGATGCTGTGAGGGGACCGCTTCGACCCTCTGCCTCCTGTTATCTGGATTCCCAGCCCATCCGTCCCCTTCAGGATGTGCATCTTCCATATGCGGCAACCTTCTCGCTGAGAGAAAACGTGCAGAGAGTCTTTGAATTTGGACACCGAGAGGGGGCTGGGAGCGTACAGGAGGGAGCTATTTAGCATCTTGCTGCCCATCACCACATCTGTATAGCTCAAGCTATATGGGCGTTTTTGCTGAGCTTTGCTGTGTTAGCTGTGGTCCAAGCAAAGGAAGCAGAAAGGAGGAGGCAGCACAGAGCAGGGTCAGCATGAAGAGTTTCCTTGCAGGGCTGTTTGCAACTTTTCTGAGCCACGCAGAGGTGCTGCTCTCAACGCCCTGATCCTTCCCAAAGCAACCAGAGGCCTAAAAGCCCTTCGCCAAAACTCAGGGATAAGCTGTGCAGGGCTGCAGAGGAGCAAGACGTTGTTCAAGGGGGACCCTGAACACTGGGTAGCGCAGCTGCTATTGCAGCAGGAACCAAACTGGCATCACACAGCAGCATTTCCCTCTCCGGAGAGGTTTGCAGGATTTGAGACACAGGAAAGAAAATACCATCTTCAAATTGTCAGCTGCCAATCAAGTCTTTCTTACTGGACAGCTGTTGTATAGACTGTAAATAATAGATTTACTCACCGCAGAGAATAACTTTTCAGTATAAGCAAGGTAATAAGCGATGTTTAGGACTCCTTTATTATTTTTTTTAATGATTATAAGTATTTATGCAAAAAGCTCTTTACAAACTCCAGAGCAACACGAAATGCAAACCAAAACCTACTTCCCATGAGTCCTACCAGCAGGACTGGGCACAAGGAAACACAAGCGCGGCAGATATCAGCAGAGCAAAAAATGGAAAGAGAAAAACAAGCAAGCAAGCAAGCAAGACAAGTAAGGCGATTGCTTAGGACTCTCTCAGAGGAGAAGAACCAAGATAACAGAATTATGAGAAACCCTAGGAAGTTTTCAAACTCGCAAGACAGCAAAATGCACAACTTGGAGCCAATTTTTAGGCCATGTGTTGTAGTCACTGGGCACTGGGTCAGCTATTTCTGACTGGGTCTGTTCTGCACACAAGTAACGTTCCCACAGTAAGCAAATGCCCAAGTAGCAAAGATGATTAAAATTTCATGCCAAACTGTGAAAAGCATGTACAAATTGGTGCTTGTTTCTGAGAAGGGGAACTGCTAAATATATCAGCAAACCCAAGGGTTGTGGGAGCAACCTGCAGATTTTAGGCCACCGTTGTTTATTCAGTGAATAAAATGTGGGGTTTTTACCTGATCGCTGGGGCCCTATGCTGAAACTTCTAAACGCAATGCATGCAAGATGAGTTTTTCGGATACAGGAACAAAGAGGTCAGTATCTACACCAATATCTTAAGAACAAAGTGAAAGGTAATTATAATAATGTTACACAGCCCCTAGACCACAGGTAGGACAAACAGGAAAAACAAACCAGGTGTCTTAAGAGGTAACCCAAAAGTTCGAGCCTGAAAACATATACACCTGTGGGTAATTTGTTAACTTGAAAGTCATGCACAAAGGCAATATCTCAACAGGTTTAACTGGGATCCTTAACGCATC